>NC_057812.1:338440435-338536745 GCF_018294505.1 Triticum aestivum | reverse complement strand
CACTCGGAGGCTTAGTTGCAGTCCAGTACTCGCCTAAGGTTAAAAAATCCTACCGAGTGATGAGCAACCCTCCCACTCGGGGGCTTAGCTGCAGTCCAGTACTCGCCTAAGTTTAAAAAATCCTACCGAGTGGTGAGCAATCCTCCCACTCGGGGGCTTAGCTGCAGTCCAGTACTCGCCTAAGTTTAAAAAATCCTACTGAGTGGTGAACGACCCTCTCACTTGGGGATTTAGCTGCAGTCCAGTACTCGCCTAAGGTTTAAAGTCCGTCCTTATCCGCAAGGACGACGAGGTGGAGGTCGACTGCAACCTTCTCCTTTGGGGCTGCGCCACAAATACAACGTGCTCTCCATCCCCATCCGCAAGGATGATGAGGTGCAGGTCGACTACAACCTTCTCCTTAGGAGTTGCGCCACAAGTACAACGTACGCTCCATCCCTATATGCAAGGGCGACGAGGTGCAGGTCGACCGCGACCTTCTTCTTCAAGCTACGCCACAAATACAACATGCGATCCATCCCCATCCGCAAGGACGACAAGGTGCAGGTCGACTACAACCTTCTCCTTAGGAGCTGCGCCACAAGTACAACATACGCTCCATCCCTATCTGCAAGGGCGACCGCGACCTTCTTCTCCGAGCTACGCCACAAATACAACGTGCGCTCCATCCTTGTCCGCAGGGACGACGAGGCGCAGGTCGATTGAAGTCTCCACTTCAGGGCTACATCTTAAAGAGCAAAGTCCAAGCGATGGCAAATACAAGCATATTCAGAAATAAACCAAGTTCAGATAGATCCTAAAAGTTCCGGACGACGGATCAAAAGTATTCGAGCATCAAGCCCGAAGGAGTTTAACGGTTACACAGTCACTCGGCATTCCGAGGCAAATAAAGGTGGAGCATAATGTTTTTCAGTCATGCGTCAGGAGAAGGACTGGCTGGGTCGCAGAAACTATCAAGGTCTATGTTGTCTGCTATACGAGTGGCGGCTTCAAGGAAAGTGTCCATGAAGGACTGGAAAGTGTGTCTCTTGGTGTTAGCAACCTTGAGTTCCGCCAGCTTGTCTTCTTTGACGTCTTTGCAGTGCACTCGGACCAGGGACAGCGCGACATCAGCGCGACAGCGAGAGGATGACTTCTTCCATTCTTGCACTCGGTCGGGGATTTGATTCAGTCGAGCCATCAGGGACTCGATATCTTGGGGCAGTTCCGCCTGAGGCTAGAGTTCAACATCAACCCAAGTCATCGCCGCTTTCAGGCGGGCAAGATAAGTAACCATGATGTCCATGCGAGATTCCAACCGCAGCACATTCATCGCAACATCATCCTTGACTGGACAGTTTATGGGGTCAAGACCCGTCTCGACCCGCCCAGTTTCCGCTTCAAAGTCTTGACAAAACTCTGCATAGTCGAGTGAATGGTGAGTCGACGATATAATTAGACTTGACAGTCAACAGAAACAAGTCAGTCAACCATCAGTACCTTCAAGGTTTAAGACCAGCTTTGCAGCAAGCTGGCCCGGATAAGACTCCAACTCGCCCTTCTTAACTTTGAGGCTCCCAAGCTCGTTAGTCAGCTTGTCCTCGTCCTTCTTCAGTCGCTCGACCTCCCGATTGGCATCAGAAACATCGGTCTTCAGTTTGGAATTCTCTTCTTCTAGCTTGTCGACCGAAGCAAGCTTCTTGTCGGCAAGCGCAGTTTTCTCTCGCGCTTCCTTCTGTGCAGCAACAAGATCCAGATCCTTCTTCTCCAAAGCCTGCTTCATTTTCTCTAAAGAAATAATATTCTTCATACGGGCTTGGAGTTGACGGTTTTCACTACGTACATCTGCTCGAGTGGAGTCACTCGGTTAAAAAAAACGGAAAGGAAAAGTGCCGGCAACAGTAAGATAAACAGTTCATGATCGGTTACCTCCCATGGCAGCTACTTCATCGCGAGCAGTCTTGGGATTCTTTTTGGCCAGTTCCAGATCAAGGTTGAGGTCGATTTGTTGCTGGTTCAGTGTAGAGAGTCGAGCACCGAGATCACAAGATTTATGCGGCCAACACATAAGACTTGTCAGTCGACTGAAATGAAAGACATCACTGCGACAGCTACTCCAAGACTACCATCGAATCAAAAAAAGAGAGAGGTTCAGATTCTCAGACCATAGTCGACTGCCCGCAGTCAACTACGGTTTCGGGGACTACACCCAGTGGGTGCACTTAGCGTGGCCCCACTGGTTTTAATTCCACTCGGCATGGTCCGCCCAGCGCGAGTTGTAAAAAAGACAGTTCAGATTCTCAGACCACAGTTGACTGCCCGCGGTCAACTATGGTCTCGGGGACTACACCTAGTGGGTGCACTCAGAGTGCCCCCACTAGTTCAAAGATTCAGCTTGAGTCGATCCAAAGTGACTTATACAATTTCAAAACAGCTAAACCCCAGTGGGTGATCAGACGAGAAATATGACCAACTAACCTGGACATTGGTTTGCAGAGTAGCTCCGGCATTGAAGGCCACCTGGCTGGCCTCATGCACCACTTTCATTTGCCCCATCACAAGATTTAACTGAAGAAGAGCTTCCTTGGCAGCAGTCGATGGGTCGTCCGGAGTCTGATATGCAGTAAAAAGCGATGCTGGCAGAGCAGTCGAAGCAGCTGCAGGATCTGAAGCGTGGAGTTGTATTGGTGCAGCAAAAGTCTGAGCAGCTGATCCTGATGGACAACCAGTCAACAGCGGGACAACAAAGGTGACGTTGGTTCGAGACAGATCTGTCGATTGCTCGACTTTCGCCCCAGGCGTCATGGTCGACTGAAGAACCTGGACCTCAGGCGCTTTCCCGCCCAGTTCCTTGTCTTTCCTCCTCCTCCCCCACAAGGGTACTTCTTCTTCATCATCCGGGAGCACAACAACGTCCCGCGGAACTGCAATAAACAGAGAAAGTCGTATGGATAGCTGACAAACAATCCAGTCATCCAAATAAATTCGAATCAGGCAGACTTACTGGCTTTGGAGGTAGCTGCGTCGTCAGTTTCCTCGTCGACGGATTCTTGTCAATATCCATGTCGGTCGCAGCTGAGGTCGGGCTGTAAAGGTTCATCATCCACTCGGTCAGAACAAAAAAGTTGGTCGGAACAAGAAAATACAGGAAGAACATTTACCCAGAAGCAACAAGAACGTCCATCTTGATTCTAGGCAAGGTCTTCTAAGCCTTCGAAGGATTGACCTTGGGTTACTTGGGGACCTTCTCAGCCAATTCTGGAGTCGGAGACCGAGCGTGTTTTTGAGATGGAGCACTCGACGCCACAGCTTTACCGCGCCTGCCCATGGGATCATGGTGCTGCTTCGATCGACGTTCAGAACAAGGCGGTGAGTCGGCTACTTCCTCATCGCCCGACTCATCGCTCTCATCTTCATCATCGTCGGCTGGTGACTCCCACTCGCCGCTCTCCTCCGCACTGTCCTCACGCTCTTGGTTTTTCTCCAGATCTTGTTCACCATTGGGCATTGAATACATCTCCGTGTAAATCTACAAAACAAGGAGCCGACTGCAAGTCAGTCGGATAAACAAACAGTCGGAAAACACGTCTAAAAGCTCAGTTGAAATGGCCAAACCTTGTCTGGTTGGTTTCTGTCGCTGAAAGGGTTGACTCTCCTGGTGCCCCTGGGGTTGTCCTTGTTCCCGGTGATACCCCACAGCCACTCGGCCACTTTTTTGGCCGCCACCTCCTTCGGATGAACCCGAGCGGTGTCACCAGCCCCGGAGTACATCCACATGGAGTGTTCACAAGCTTGGAGTGGTTGGATGCGCCGACTGAGGAACACCTCTAGTAGATCCATTCTAGTGACACCTTGGTTAATCAACTGAACCACTCTCTCGACAAGCATGCCTGTCTCTGCCTTCTCTGCGGCAGTCACTTTCAACGAAGATGGAGTTTGAACACGATCAAAAGAGAAAGTGGGAAGTCCAGTCAACTGGCCTGGCGTCACGATGTCCTGGCAGTAGAACCAGGTCGACTGCCAACCCCTGACCGACTCCAGAAGAGTCATCGAGGGAAAAGAACTTCTTTTCCTCTTATGAATACCCAGACCCCCCACACATCTGGATAACATGGGTTTTCTCGTCGTTCGAGTTTGCTTTCTTCACTGTTTGAGAGCGGATGGTAAAGATGTGCTTGAAAAGACCCCAGTGCGGTCGACACCCCAGGAAATTCTCGCGCATGGATACGAACGCGGCAAGATACGTGATGGTGTTGGTAGTAAAATGATGAAGTTGGGCCCCAAAGAAATTCAAGAAACCCGTAAAGAAGGGGTGTGGAGGAAGCGAGAACCCGCGGTCGACATGGGTGGCGAGCAGAACGCACTCACCCGGTCGTGGCTGCGGTTCCGTTTCCCCCTCCGGTAGCCGCGCAGACTCGTGGACGATCAGCCCTAGCTCGGCCATATCGTCCAAGTCCTCCTGTCGAAGCAAAGATTGGATCCAATCTCCCTGGATCCAACCCGATGGCAGCCTCGAGTGCGATGAAGACCCCCGATTCGTCTTCCTGCTTTTCGCCGCCCCCGTCGCCTTCTTTGCGCGTTCCAGCACCGCCGTTCTCTCCTTCCCCATGACGGCGGAGCAGTGACGTCGAGAGTGGAGAAGCTGGATGGGGTGAAGGAGCAAGAGGAAGAAGAAGGAGAATGGGCACGCACAGTGTGGACGCCTCGGTCTCGCCGCTTTTAAAGGCCCACTTCCGAGTGGCTGACGCGTGGGTCCGGGCGATCCTGTCAAATCCCTCAAACAGTCACGCACGGGATTCGTGGCGAAAAAGGTGGCGCGGAAATTGAAACGCCATGTCTATCCACTCCGCTTACCATGACATGTTCCGTCTGGCGCGCTCCTACCGAAATTTCGAATCTCACGAAATCCAGGATCCTTGGCAACTGATCATGCCAAAGATTTCGCATCAAAGATGACACTCGACAGGCGACGTTATAAAAACCAATCGGTAATTGCTGAATCGATCAAGGCGACTGAAACGAAGCCGAAAGTTCCAACACTGGCCTCCATTCAGAGATGAATTCTTGAGAAAGGCAAGAGTCAAGACAAGATCAACTTCAACCTTCTTTTTCACTCGGACCTCAATCCACTCGGGGGCTAATGATGAGGACATAGACCTGGGGTAGGGTAATAGGCCTGACCTATACGTCCTACCTAAGGTCCTTGCCCTAGAAGCAAAGAATTTCAAGAGTAAACAAGGTGGACCCAATAAAGGCATCGAGTGCAATCCATTCGACCTACCATTCACTCGGAGACTACTTCTTCTTTGAGTCACTCAACTATTCAACCAGTTGACCATGTAAAACACCACTCGACGTACAAGAAGACCTAAAGCCGTTCTGCCCAGCAACGGTCGGGCATTTACTCGTATATTTATTGATCATTTGTAGCACTTTATTATAGACGTTACCTGTAATGCTCTCTCTTTATGAACATTGAACCCTGTGTAACGGAGGGGAGCTGGGGTCCTGGCGCACTCTATATAAGCCACCCCCTCCTCTGGGACAAGGGTTCGCACCCCCTGTAACTCACACACATATAATCCAGTTGACCGCCTCCGGGCTCTAAGACGTAGGGCTGTTACTTCCTCTGAGAAGGGCCTGAACTTGTAAAACTCACATGTACAACTCCTCCATAGCTAGGATCTTGCCTCTACATCCCTACCCCCATTCTACTGTCAGACTTAGAACCACGACAGCCACAGGGGAAACCCTAGATGTGTTTGGGCGCCCCCACCCCTAGGAAACTTGCCCCCAAGCCGGGAGGGGCCACTGCCCTAGGGGAGGCGCCCCCACCTCTCCAGGTTACATGAGATGGGGTGGGAGGGGCGCACAACCCCTTAGTGGGCTGGTGTGTCCTCCCCTTGGCCCATAAAGCCCCCCAACGATTGCCGGGGCCTCCAAAACCCCTTTCGGTCATGCTGGTCGTCACCCGGAACTCCCAGAACAACTCTGGACTCCAATACTCTTCGTCCAATATATCAATTTTCACCTCCGGACCATTCCGGAGTTCTTCGTCACATCCGGGATCCCATCCGGGACTCCGAACAACCTTTGGTAACCACATACTATTCCCATTACAACTCTAGCGTCACTGAACCTTAAGTGTGTAGACCCTACGGGTTCGGGAACCATGCAGACATGACCGAGACATCTCTCCGGCCAGTAACCAACTTCGGGATCTAGATACCCATGTTGGCTCCCACATGTGCCACGATGATCTCACCAGATGAACCATGATATCGAGGATTCAATCAATCCCGTATACAATTCCCCTTGCCCATCGGTATGTTACTTGCCCGAGATTCGATCATCGGTATCCCCATACCTCGTTCAATCTCGTTACCGGCAAGTCTCTTTACTCGTTCCGTAATGCATGATCCCATGGCTAACTCCTTAGTCACATTGAGCTCATTATGATGATGCATTACCGAGTGGGCCCAGAGATACCTCTCCGTCATACGGAGTGACAAATCTCAGTCTCAATGCGTGCTAACCCAACAGACACTTTCGGAGATACCTATTGTCGATGTACAAAAATAGGGGCACATTTTTGTACCCCTTTACCTGTGCACGAGCAGTCAGAGCCGCGCCCGTGACCACACCGAACAGAGCAAGGGAGGTAAGCCAAGGTAAGATCGAAGCCCAAGACGAAGCAAAGCAACGACAAGAACCAAGGCCACAAAGATCAGATGGGCAAAGCAGGTTTCCCCGGCCAGGACCCTTGCCGGGGCAACTCGCCCACCCCAGCCGAGTGAGCCACCCTTGAGCCCACCAACACTCGACAAATGCATTGGATAGGGCTCGGGAGGCACCTCTGTGTTGGCATGCAGATCTTCGTGAAGAGAAAGAAAAGTCAAGGTTAAATGAGGATAGGAAGGCAGCCATCCTCACCAAAGAAAGCCACAAGACCCCGGGCAAGATCCTTGTCGGGGACGCCTGCACGCCATGGAAAGACCCCTGCCGGGCCACCCGGCAAGGCCCTCGCCAAGCGCACCAGCAGGGCCACCGTCAAGCCCAAACCAGCCAAGTCTCCGCCACCGTTCGCATGCAGCTGCCGACCCAACCAGCTGGGCAGGCACCTACATGGCGACACGCAGCCCTTCGTGGAGATTCCACCACCGCGCCACCTCAGCTGCCTGCCTACCTACATGGCACCGCATGCATCACTGGCCAAGGCACGTGTCAAAGCTTGGAGGAGCGGCGACGGACAGGACGGGCGTCACCCCCACCCCCGATAAAGTGGAGGGACACCTAAGCCTCGCATTTAATGTGCTTTGTCTTGTAATACAAGGATAACCTCGCAACACTGTTGCCTTTCCACCTCCTGTGTGCCACTGTGGCAACCCCTTTTTCTATAAAAGGAGGCCCAAGGCGACGAGGGGAGGGATTCAGCTTTTTGGAGCTCGTTACAGCCCGTAGCTAGTTCGAGAACTCAGAATACATCCACCAAAGCAGGACTAGGGCTTTACGCATCCTCGCGGCCCGAACCTAGATAAATGAACCGCGTGCTCTCTGTTAGACCTGCTCTTCTCTCAACCCCGCGCCCCGCAACCGCAGTAGGGATTCTTGTGATCCCATAGGTGTCGTTTCCCACCGACATCTTTGGCGCGCCACGTAGGGGGCGCATTTGTGAGAATCTGGTCTGATAGTTAGCCTAGTGGTTCTTCGTCGCCATGGCCCCTAAGAAGAAGACGGCCATGACGATCGGCTCGTTGGGGGCCAAACGGCCCGTGCCAGCACGGACGAGCAGCGGACTGGTCGCGGACAGGACTCGGGCCGCGGCCCACGAACACCAGCACCACCCAGGAAGTCGGAGCCTGGCGAGCGGCGTCGTTCGTGCACCAGACGGTCGGCCCCACGCCACCAGATCCAAAGACGGAGGTGGACCCCTGCCGGCGGAGCGGGGCCCTCCAAGGGTGTCGTTGCGCCAACTCCGGGTGGCGCGGCGACCTCGAGGACGCATACACCGGCAACCACCGCGCATTCTTCCCATGGTGTGCGCACCGAACAGCGTCACCACGTTGGTGACCCTGGCCACCGCTGTGGGAAGAGCCCTGTGCGTCGTCAGCAAGGCGAAGGAGTTCAACACTGTAAGTGCATCTAGTGCCAGCCCTAGTTGGTTTTGGAGTATTGACGACAAACCTAGTTGAGGGACTAATGTGTTTGTGATAATTGCAGGATAACACAGGTAGAAGTCCCTCATTGATTCGGTTTTCCTACCAGAGATGACCCCTAAAAATGTATGAAGACATTGATGTCAAAGGTGGTATATGAAGATATTCTCATTGAGGACTATGACAAGAGAAGACATCGCATGAAGCCTATGGAGCTCGAAGACTTAGATCTTTCGTAGTTCTTTTTCTTCTTTGTTGAGTCGTAGGAACCACCGTACTGTTAAGTGGGGTCCAAGTGAACCAGTCAGAATGACTGAAGTGATGCTTAACCAAAACCTATATCTTCGAGTGAAGACTATGAGAGCAAATCTTGTCCAGAGTCGGACAAGTCAGCTTTGCTTGTAGCCCAAGTAAAGTTGCCGTGTGAGTTTGAAATCTGACCGTTGGAACACGTGTCAGTTCCTTAGTGACCCAGGGTCATTTCGGACAAATCAGGTGGGGTTGCCTAGTGGCTATAAATAGCCCACCCCCTACAACCATAAACGGTTGGCTGCTCAGTGTTAGAGTACGGCTTTTGTCGTTTGAGAGCAACCCACCTCGAAGCCTTTGAGAGAGAATTCCTTGCGAGGATAAAGACCTAACCACCCAGAGCCAAAGAGTGTTAGGCATCACTTAAGTCTTCTTGTCTGTGTGATCTGAAGACTTATTGAACTTGAGGACTGTGAATCCTCTAGCCGGTTAGGCCTTGCATTCTGAGCATCCAAGAGACAATGTGGATCGCCGGTGAACAAAGTCTGTGAAGGTTTGGGAGTCTACCTTGAAGACTTACCAGAGTGATTGGGCGAGGTCTGTGTGACCTTAGCTCAAGGGGAATACGGTGAGGACTGGGTGTCCTGAGCTGCGTGTTCAGGACTTGGTGTCCGGGACTATGTGTACTCAGGTTTAAATACCTAGCCGCCCTAACCAGATGTACAGTTGTCACCGCAACTGGAACTAGTCCAACAAATCATTGTCTTCAACAAGTCACTGGTTTCATCCTTCCCTTCCCTTTACTTACTGTTGGTCCTTGTGAAGTCATTGTATAATTGCATTATCTTCTGTCTTCACTGAGTGACTGCTTGTTCTGTTTGGCTTCATAATATCCTCCTGCCTGATCCTTACTACCTTGCTGCTATTAGTCATTGTGCTTTCACTTCATTGAATACTTGACTATGGTTTGCCCAGTGTAGTCTACCTTCCGCTGCATGGTAATAGGTTTATTTCTATCGTTTGTCTTCGAAACTTCCATGTTTTGAAGACTTTCATAAAAATCGCCTATTCACCCCCCTCTAGTCGATATAACCCACTTTCAAACACGCTCGCCGAAGCACTGGTGAAAATGTCACACAGCCGCTGGGTCATGTCAGAGCTCCTTCTAACATAGTTAGAAGTCGAAGCGTGCCACGATCCACTCAGCTATCGCCGCCACCCATGCTAGCGGAAGCCTTGGCGCGCGCGCAGCTGCTCCTCGACTTCCCTCCTGCTACGGAGAAGCTAGATGAGTGGAGGGCCACCATCCGGAGCCTCGTCGCCGTCGCGAACAAAGACGAGTCACGACCGGCGGGGCCCTTGGGTCGGCGCTCCACCGAACCACCACATGCTGGCGCTGGGAGGGCCGGGGGAGCTGTGGCCATGGTGCACTCTCCCCCTCCTCGCCAGCCGCCACGGGCGTCGGCCTGTCGCGGCGACGCTAGTGATAACATCTCCATAGCGTCATTCGATCCACGGACCCTCCGCGACCAGCGCCAGGTCCTTCAGGAGCGAGCTCACGAAGACGCTCGAACCACCGTCAAACACCGGCGTGAAGCGCGCCGCCAGTCGGACAAGCGGGTGGGACCCACTACGCACCACCCGGCACCGGGCGCCCCGGCGGCCTACCTTACGAGGTGGGCTGCCCGGCTTTTACCCGTGAGGTGAGGCAGTTCCAGTGGCCGTCCCACCGCATGTTCAAGCCCGACGTCGGCGAGAAGTACACTGGCAAGACCCATCCGTCTGAGTTCCTCAGCATCTACACCATCGCAATGCAGGCCACTCGGTGCCACAACGACAAGGTGCTTGCCAACTACTTCCCACTGGCGCTCAAGCACAATGTGATATCTTGGTTGATGCACTTGCCGGCGGACTCCATCTCTTCCTGGTCAGATCTGTGCCATGAGTTCGTTGGCGCATTCATGGGAGGCCACCAAGCTCATGGCCAGGCCAGTGATCTGCATATCATTCCCCAGAAGGAAGGGATACCCTGCGCAAGTACATCCAGAGATTCAGCCGGGTGCAATACAACATCCCTAACGTTCATCGCGCCGCTGTGATTAGCGCATCCCATCAGAACATGCACAATCGCAAGATGCGCGAGGAGCTGGCGATGACCAGGGTTAAAGATGTGGCCGAGCTCTATGTTCTGGCCGACAGGTGCGCCCAGGCTGAAGAGGGAAGGAAGTACCCCGGCGAAAACACCGGCGCGGAAACCGACTCTACTGAGGAGGACGTCGCCGCCCCGACGAAGAGGGGTCGGCGTCGCAGCAAGAAACGCAAAGGCAAGGCCGTGCTTGCCATTGAGGGATCTGACAATACCGGTGCCAACAAGAAGGTCAAGGCACACACCCCCGGCAAGGAGATTGCCAGGTGCTCCACCTACCGAGCCTTGGCGGCTACCGACAAGCCAGGATGCTCTAGCAAGCAATACTACAAGATCCACGTACCAAGGGCCACGATCTCCAGAACTGCCGGCAAGTCGAGCTGCTTGCTGAAAAGCAAAGGCTGAGTACGAAAAGCGGGACAAGGAAAAGGACCAGGATGGTGCTGAGGGATCCGGCAAGAAGCGCGGCGGCCAAGGAGGCTGCCTCGGTAGGGACAAACAACAAGAAAGACCCGCCCGGGGCCGCGACAAGAAACAAGAAGACGACGACCGCGACGAGGACGACGAGTCTGGTGAGAAAGGGTTCTAGAAGGCTACGGAGGCCATGTGCGTCGATGGCGGCGCCTTGCTGCACACCTCTCACCGCCAGCTCAAGCAATGGGCGCGAGAGGTCACAGCAACAGAGCCGTCGTTTGATGCTTAGAAGCCACTGGAGTGCTCCAGCACACCCCTCATCTTTGACGCCGAGGACCACCCTGATCGCACTACCGCGGTCGGGTGTTTGTCGTTGTTGGTTTCGCCAACAATACGCATCCTCAAGGTGAACAAGATGTTGGTTGATGGTGGGGCCGGCCTAAACCTGATCTCGCCTGTCATGATCAAAAGGTTCCAAATCCCTGACGGAGACCTTGAGGAAACGAGCACGTTTCAGGGGGTCAATCCGGGGAGAAGCCAGGCAAAGGGAAAGGTCACACTGCCTGTGACATTTTGAGGGGAGTTGAACTTCAAGACGGAGAGGCTCGTCTTCGACGTGGCCGAGATCCCCTTGCCCTACAACGGGATCCTCGGCCGCCCGACACTCGCTAAGTTCATGGCGGCATCACACTACACCTACAACATGCTAAAATGCCCGGGCCCTTGACCATCATCTCCATCCCCTCGGACAAGAAGGACGCGCTGATCTGCGCCGACCAACTCTACCGGGAAGCAATTGCAGCAGCTGCCGTCAAGGCACCTGCTCCTGCCGCCGAAGGCCCGGGAGGAAAAAAGGAGCCCGTCAAGACCTCTCGCACCCACTCCGGCAAGCGCACCCCCTCGGGGTGTTGTGCTACCGCTGAGGACGTGCCAGAGAGCTCTGCCAACAAGAACAAGAGATCCAGAGCCGAGCAGCCGCAGACCAAGAAGGTGCCTGTCGCGGAGGACGGCATGGGGAAGGGCCTTCATCATAGGCTCCGCCCACAGCAGCAAATAGGAAGGCGAGCTCGTCACCTTCCTGCGGGTGAATGTCGACCTGTTTGCATGGCAAGCGTCCGACATCCCCGGTGTTCCCAGGGAGGCGATTGAGCACCACCTAGCTGCCTGCCCCCACGCGCGGCCCTTCAAGCAGAAGGTCAGAAAGTAGGCTCTGGAGGGGCAGGAGTTCTTCACAGAGGAGATCAAGAAGTTAGAAGCGGCAGGTTTGGTGAGAGGGGTGCTCCACCCGACGTGGTTGGCCAATCCGGTAGTGGTGTGCAAGGCGAATGGGAAGTGGAGGCTGTGTATTGATTACACAGATATCAATAAGGCTTGTCCTAAGGACCCCTTCCCATTGCTGTGCATCGACCAAATTGTTGACTTCACGGCCGGGTGTGATCTGCTATCATTCCTCGATGCCTACTCAGGCTACCACCAAATCTTCATGACAAGAGAGGATGAAGAGAAGACAACATTCATCACCCCATGTGGTACGTATTGCTTTTTATGGATGCCTTTCGGGTTGAAGAGTGCTGGCCCAACGTTTGCAAGAGCGGTCCAAATTGGTTTTGAACCTTAGCTCCATAGAAATATGGAGGCCTACATGGATGGCACAGTGGTCAAAACCAAGGATGGGCCGACTCTTATGCAAGATCTAGAAGAGACATTTGCCAACCTGCGCAAGATCAACCTGTCACATCCCTAGTTCTGGTATGACCTAGGCTAGCCTTCATGTTTGCATCATGTTTAAATTTCATTTAAATTTGAAATGGGGATTTGTGAAACCCTTAGAAATCATTTCTAGAAATGACCCAGATAAAAAGTGCTCCAAAAAGGACCAAGAAAATGTTCATGTTGCTCTCTGAAAATATTGGTCAGAGGTAAAATTCAAACCAATAATTTTAGGAGCCCATAAATATTTATTTTGGCCATTTGGAATTAATGCAATAATTATTTGCCTTGGATATATATATATCTGTGATATATTTTGTATATGTCCAAAAATTCTGAATTTTGCTGAGGAGCTCAGGAATAATACCACTAGCCCCTGCAAAAATTGGCATAAGAAAATAAAATGATTTAGTATTATTACTAAGTCAAAACAAATTGCAGAAAATAGAAAACATTAATAAATAGAAAATCAGAGAGAGAGAGAAACTACCTGGTGCCTACCTGTGCGGACCGCTGCTGAAGCTAGCCCGGCCCATCCCCACCACCCCTGTCGTCTTCCTCCTCTTGCCAGGAGGATGAAGGGAGTGTGGTCGCCGCGCGCGAGCCACCTCCTGCTTCCGCCGACGCGGGAGAGGCTCCTGGAGCCGCCACGCACCACCCTGACCCCCCTCACTCTCTCCCCGTGCCCTCCCCGTGCCCTCCCCTTTCCTCTGTCTCTCTCCCTCGCTCTCCCCCTCACGCGCCTGAGCACGCCGCCGTGAGCCGGTGCGCCCACCGCCGTCGCCTTACCTCCTGAGCTATCCAGAGCCTCCACCACCTCTCGCTTCACCTCTGCACCGAAGGAAGGAAGCACAGAGGCCCCGAGCAGCCGCCATCATCATCATCTTCAAGCTTCGGCTCCGGCGACCTTCTCCATCGATCCGGCCACTCCGGCGTGTCCCCGAGCCCTCTTACCATCCCTGCAGCTTCGCGATGAGCCGTTGACCCGATTCCCCCTTGCCACGTCGTCCCTCGCGTCCTCTAGCGCTAGCGCAGCCATGACCGAAGCTCACCGCCGCACAGCCATGTCGCCGCCGTGGCCACTGTCACATAGAGCTGCACCCGAGCACATAGCCGTGCTCAGCGCAACGCCAGGAGGTCATAGACGCATTCCGCAGCACCTGCCGCGCCTCGTAGCCCGTTCCCGCTCGAAGTTGTGCTCCGGCCACCGCGCGGAGCTCCGCTCCGGCGAGCTCAGGCCGTCCCCGCCTCTCCCTTTTGCTTCAGAAGACGCCGACGAGCCCTGGCTCCTCGCCCGTGGCCTCCGCCGCCCAAATGGTCGCCGTAAGGTTAATCCCGTGGCCCTCCGCCGCGTCTGGCCTCGTTGGCGTCGAGTCACCGGCGGGTTTGACCCCGCTGACCGGGGTTTTGACCTTTTCCCTTGTGTCACTGACGCGTGGGCCACCCCCCTGACATTTTAGTTAGTATTAGTTTAACACTAATTTACCTAGGTTAGTTAGCTAGTTAGTCGCTGACCAGTGGGCCCGGCGCCCACTAATCCTAATTAAAGTAAATAAAACCCCCCTGTTAACTAACTAAGTCACTGACGTGTGGTCCGCACACGTCAGGTTTGACTTGGTCAACGCCTTTGACCTGCTGACGTAAGCATGACGCTGTGCTGACGCAATATATCATTTTCTGGTTTTAAATTAAATTAGGAAAATCCACAAAATGTTATAAACTTCAAAAATTCATAGAAATTCAACCATAGCTCAGATTAAATAATTTTTATATGAAAAATGATCAGAAAAATTAAATCTATCCATATGTACCATTTTCATGCATGACAAACCAACCTATACATGTGTAACGCCCCGAGACTGATGCGCTAGGTGTCTTCCAGTTATTCACCGTCGTTGCCATGTCATTCACTTGCATGTTGCATTTTATCATGTCATCATGTGCATTGCATCATCACGTTTTCAAAACCTGCATCCGTCCTGGTCTCCTCGTTCTGTCCGTTGTCTGTTCTGAGCCTAGACACACTTGCACGCTCCCGCGGCATGTCCGAAATAGTATTTTATAAGTGTCCAGAAAAGTTTCTCAGAATGAGTTGAAAGTTGGCGTGTGGTCTTATTATGGTGTAGATAGACTGCCTGTCAAGTTTCATCGCATTCGGAGTTCGTTTGACGCCCCAACGGATAACTATAGCGGCAGTATAGTCGGTCTAACGTCGCACATTTTCGGTCTCCGGAAATAGTCACCGGGCCACCCTCTCTTCTCTTCTCTCAGCTTGAGACCGTGTACACAGCTCTCTACCTATCGCCAGGCCTAGCCGAAGCTCCTCGTTCGCGCGTCCGAAAGCTATCCCGGACCCGACCCGGACAGTCATCACCGTTGGATCCGGATCATCCCCAAACATCTACAAAATATCACTGTTTTATTATTTGGCCTTCCTAGCCTATTTTTTCCCGACCGTCCGATTATGAATGGAGCGATGGATTATCCCCTAGACTAACCTACCCGCTATATATACTAGTCTAAACCGAGACAAATCCCTAATTTCTAGGGATCCTACCTAGCGCCGCCACTCTCTCGCTTTTCCCTCATGATCTCCCCCTCGATCGAAATCCCCCAACCAGAAACTCCCCTCGATCTCCTCGCGCCCCCCATCATTCCCTGCCCGAGCCATGCCTCATCCCTGTCCCCCTGCTCACCTCGCCGTCCGACAACGAACGCCGCCGCTCAAGCTCCTCTGCCATGGACGCTGGGCCCCAAGGTCGTGTTTCTCCTCCTCCTCACCTTCCCATCTTTCCGTTTCCCCCTCCCATGCCTCTCTCCTCACGTCACTCTCTCTGCAGGAGCAGGACGACGCTGCCATCCTTTGCATCGCCATGGACACACAACAGGAGCTCCGCAACACGCCTTCCTCCGCCTCGTCCGCGCTGCAAGCGGCCTCCCACACCCAGCATCGTTGCCGACCCCGCAGCTCCACCGCGTCGCCCCTTCCCGTGGCTGCGTTGACCTCCCCTGCTTCCACTGCAGACTGGCCATCACGCGCCCCTGCGTCGCCAAGACCTTGTCTCCGTTCATACCCACTCGGTGCTGCCCGTCCCTGACCAGCTCCGCGCTGCGCCAAGGCCCTCTTCGCCCGGATCCACTCCTGCCGCTCGCCAGAGTCCTCAGCACCGCAGCTGCTCTTCGTCCTGTCAAAAAGAGGAGGACAACGCCTCTGCTTCAAGTCGTTCGATGTGACTGCGTTGACACCCTCTGTTTTGACCGAGCCGGCCACCGTTTCTTTTCCAGCGAGGCCCAGCTCCAGCGCAAGGGATGGCCCAGCTCTGCAGCACCACTCTGGTCCAGCACCGAATCCAGCCCAGATCCTCCAGATTCGGTCTGATATGTTTTTTTCCTGTTGCTGCGATTTTATCTTTTATCCAGAGTTTGCCTGCTTTGCAGAAAAACCCTCAGCATTCATGCATTTAATAACTAATTGACCGTGCATCGGATCTAATTAAATTATATATGAAAGTCGCTTAGAATTTTGTCTAGTTTAATAATATCCAACTTTCATCCATGTTAAAAATGTTTAAACTTGCTGTTTGCATTAATTTGCCTAATAACTTGCTAAAATGTTTTAATTCATAACTATTTAACCGTAACTTGGTTTGTAACAAACTTTATATGTAAATGGGGTGGAAAAATGCCTAGTTTAACATGGTTGCCGCACTTTGCATGTTTAATAAATCTAAAATATGGTTTAGGGAAGAACAGTACCAAACCTTAAAATATGCACATGAGGATTTTCCAGACTTGTTGTTTTGTTGTTCCGACGTCATTTAAACTTGCCTAGATAGATAGTTTCTTTATGCTTCACCTCTTGCCATGCTAACAACATTTAATATTGTTGAGTACATAAACGAGATCGAACTAAATAAGTTATGTGGTGTTTCGTCAATATGCAACGGAGTTGCATATTGAGCTCCACTTAATTTGTAGTGTTGTTTGTGCACTTTGCCATGCCATGCTTCTTTAAACCGGACATGCATCATACACGGTTGTGCATCTTGCCATGTCGATGTGATGGTTGTTTACTATGTTGTTTGCTCCTTTCCGGTGTTGCTTCTTCGGGTTGGTTCCGATAACGTCGTGTTGTGAGGATTCGTTCGACTACGTCCGTTTGTCTTCTTCATGGACTCGTTCTTCTTCCTTGCGGGATCTCAGGCAAGATGACCATACCCTCGAAATCACTTCTATCTTTGCTTGCTAGTTGCTCGCTCTTTTGCTATGCCTGTGCTGCGATACCTACCACTTGCTTATCATGCCTCCCATATTGTTAAGCCAAGCCTCTAACCCACCTTGTCCTAGCAAACTGTTGTTTGGCTATGTTACCGCTTTGCTCAGCCCCTCTTATAGCGTTGTTAGTTGCAGGTGAAGATTGGAGTTTGTTCCTTGTTGGAACATGGATATTTGTTGAGATATCACAATATCTCTTATCTAATTAATGCATCTATATACTTGGCAAAGGGTGGAAGGCTCGGCCTTATGCCTGGTGTTTTGTTCCACTATTGCCGCCCTAGTTTCCGTCATATCGGTGTTATGTTCACGGTTGGGTTATAATGGGAACCCCTTGACAGTTCGCTTTGAATAAAACTCCTCCAGCAAGGCCCAACCTTGGTTTTACCATTCGCCACCTAGCTTCTTTTTCCCTTGGGTTAGGCCAGCCCAAGGGTCATCTTTATTTTAACCCCCCTAGGCCAGCGCTTGTCCAAGTGTTGGTCCGAAACAGAGCCACTTGCAGCGCCACCTCGGGGAAACTTGAGGGCTGGTTTTAGCTGTATGTAGTGTTCATCCGGTGTTGCCCTCAGAACGAGATATTTGCAGCTCCTATCAGGATGTCGGCGCATCGGGCGGTCTTGCTGGACTTGTTTTACCATTGTCGATGATGTCTTGTAACCGGGATGCCGAGTCCGATCGGATTGTCCTAGGAGAAGGAATATCCTTCGTTGACCGTGACAGCTTGTGATGGGCTAAGTGGGAACACCCCTGTAGGGATTTGAACTTTCGAAAGCCGTGCCCGCGGTTATGGGCAGATGGGAATTTGTTAATGTCCAGTTGTAGAAAACCTGAAGTTGATCTTAATTAAAATGCACCAACCGCATGTGTAACCGTGATGGTCTCTTCTCGGCGGAGTCCGGGAAGTGAACACGATGTTGGAGTAATGCTTGACGTAGGTTGTTCTAGGATCACTTCTTGATCATAGTTTCTCGAACATGCTTAGCCTTCTATTCTTGCTCTCATTTGCGTATGTTAGCCACCAGATACGCTAGTCGCTTGCTGTAGCTCCACCTCATACCTTTTACCCTTCATATAAGCTTAAATAGTCTTGATTGTGAGGGTGTGAGATTGTTGAGTCCCCGTGACTCATAGATACTTCCAAAACCAGTTTGCAAGTGCCGATGTTACCGTGCAGGTGACGCAACCGAGCTCAAGGAGGAGCTCTATGAAGATCGTGTTCGTTATGTTGTTTCCGTTTCCAGTTGATCAGTAGTGGAGCCCAGTTGGGATGATCGGGGATCTGTAGCATTTGGGGTAGTCTTCTTTATTTTGGTTCCGTAGTCGGACCTTGATTGTACCTGTTGATGTAATGCTTTATTCATGTATTGTGTGAAGTGGCGATTGTAAACCAACTATGAATCTCTTTTCCTTATTGTATTACATGGGTTGTTGTGAAGATTACCTCACTTGCGACATTGCTTTCAATGCGGTTATGCCTCTAAGTCGTGCTTCGACACGTGGGAGATATAGCCGCATCGAGGGCGTTACAAGTTGGTAATCAGAGCCTTCCCCGACCTTATGAGCCCCCTGCTTGATCGAATCATTGGCGTTGTTGAGTCTAGAAAAATGTTTTGAGTCATTTGGGATTATATATATCGGAGAGCTAGGAATTCTTTTTACTCCTCAGTCCCTTCGTCGCTCTGCTGAGGCATCCTGACGTAGAGTTTTGACTCTTCTCTTCTGAAATTTCACTATTTTTTTAGGATCACGAGGGTATCTTGGAATCGTTCCGATCGATTTGTTATGGGAACATTGTTCTTGGTGCCTCCTGACATTTAGGGGTTGTGGCAGTGTCCCGGGGAGTTGAGCTCCGAGGTGTTGTCGTCACAATTTTATCGTTGCAGTTCTAGAATACCTGAGCTCGCCGACATCGAAAATCTCTTTTATGCAGTTGTTGGTGAGATAACCTCGACGCCACCTAGTACTGGGGCGGGAGTAAGAGCGTATTGCCATAACTTGTATAACGGATGCTTTTCGAAGGTTGAGGTAAACGATTTCTGAAGGTTTATTGGTTATGTGTTGAAGGATGGATACAGCTGGATGTAGAATTTGTTAGTTTTGGGTGAGATATTATGCTTCCCATGTATCCCCAACACCCGATTGCATAGCCGGATAGTTTCGGGAGTTTATAAGTAGGAATTCAAGAAGCTCTTCGGATATCTTTCCGACAGATGTATGATATGAAATTGGGGTTCGACGTCTAGTGGTCCGCCTATCCACGGTTGGTTTTACAGTGGTCTTGTTGTGTCTTAAAGAGTCCTTGGCTATGCCGACTCGGGGACGCTTCGTATGTCATGTGCACTGCCTTGTACATGATGGTGTTGTACGATCGAGCCCGTGTAAGCCCCACCACGAAAACTTTGGACGAAATCTCTATCATATGTTTGTTCCGGCTTTTTCTGCAAGCCAATCCTTTGTTTTGTTTTGAATTGTGGTATTCGAGTTGCTTCAGAGTCAAATGTTGATTCCATACCTTTTCTAAGCGGTGTTCTCATATTTCTATGTGGATACTAATCCTTCAAGATAATCAAGATTGTCATGTTAATTCCTTTTTCAACCGGTGTGCTTCTCTTCTAGTGGATCCAATCTTTTTTCAACATCCACAAGATCAACTCAAGTCTTTTCAACGGTGTTGTTTCATCCGCCCTGAATTGCCTTTGTTTTCCCGCCCTCCCTCCCTTGTTTTCTTCAAGGACTTAGATTTCTCAATCAAGTATCCATCTTATGGATATGAAGTCTCCCCATTCTGTTCCGTCAATATTCTTATCCAGTGATTCTCATGAAGGTCCTAACGGATCCTCAAGTTCATCATTATTCATTCTCTCTGGATTCAATTCAAGCTTGGGTATTGAGCATAGTCTTTTCTTTTTGCCCAATGCTTTTCTTATGCCGGTGCACCTCATAATCATTCCCCGCTTGATATTCATTTGTTCCGGAGTGCTGAGGATATCTCAAAAGATGCTAGTGCTTATTCTCATTCATTCAAACTCTTTCGAGGATGTTATCTCACTCAAGCCATTTAATTCAACCGGTGGAATCTCTCTTTTCAAGCAATCACTTCAACGGTGTTTATTTTGAGTGGGCCCTAACCCACATGTCTTTTTCCAGGATCTTACCTGACTCTTCTTATTCTCCCAGAGTTATTCTCAAATTCATTTCAAGTATGACGTAAGAACGAATTGTCATCAGTCATATGTCTTCCTCCAAGATCATTCAAATTCTTTTCACCGTTGGCTCAACCTTTCTATTCATCATCCCGGAGTATCTCAACAAGTCTTGGTGGTGTTTCTCGTCGTCATTCTCGGATTTTGAGGACTGAAGAAGATTTTCCTCTCAATCTTGCTCCATTCTCTTCAAGATTCATGGTTCTAGCTTGTTGCCATCCTCTCATAATTTTTTTCGATTGTGAGAACTCTTTTCACCCTTCCGGAGCAATTCAGGAGTCTTTTCAGCTTGATTTTATGAAGGCCATCTTTTCAAATATTATTCATTCCAGCTTTCAACTATCGTTCTCCAAATCCTACCGGTGCATCGTTCAAATATCCTCTAGTCAGTTCGGGATCTCTTTGTTTTCATGCATCTAAATTCCCTCAAGTATCCTGTTTCATTCTCTAATTCTTACCGGTGATTCATCTCTTTTCTTGGTTCATTTTCAATTCTTACGGTGTTTCTTCCAGGTTTCTCTTCCGCTGTTATCATATCGATTTATTCGATGTTCCAATCCTAACGGTAGTTCGTTGAAGACATTCTCAAGTTTATGTTATATCTCTCTTAATCTTTTCTACGAGAATAAGTAATATGCCAAATCCGGTTGCTCGGCATCAATTTAATTGGTGAAGGATAAACATAATGTAATTCTTATTCTTGTTTCATCGAGTAAATTCAATTCCTGCTTTCCGGAGTGGTTCATCATATCACATTCTCGGTTTGAGATGCTTTATCTTGTAACTCCCTTGATGCGGCTATATCTCCTACGTGTGGAAGCACGACTTAGACGCATAACCGCATTGAAAGCAATGTCGCAAGTAAGGTAATCTTCACAACAACCCATGTAAATAAATAAAGGGGAAAAGATACATAGTTGGCTTACACTCTCCACGTCACACAAATACATGAATAACATTACAATCATCCAATACACTCATGGCCCGACTATGGTACCAAAATAAAGATCAACCCCCACATGCGACACGGTCCCCGATCGCCCCAACTGGGCACCACTACTGATCATCTGGGAAAGACACATAGTAACGGCGAGAGTCTTCATCGAACTCCCACTTGAGCTCAAGCGCATCGTCTGGAACGGTATCATTGGTCCATGCATCTGGTTTTGGAAGTAAACTGTGAGTCACGGGGACTCAGCAATCTTGCACCCTCGCGATCAAGACTATTTCAGCTTATAGGTAAGGCAAGGTATGATGTGGAGCTGCAGCAAGCGACTAGCATATATGGTGGCTAACCTGTATGCAAAAGAGAGCGAGAAGAGAAGGCAAAAGCACGGTCGAACAACTATGATCAAGCAGTGATCCTAGAAAAACCTACGTCAAGCATTACTCCAACACCGTGTTCACTTCCCGGGCTCCGCTGAGACGAGACCATCATGGTTACACACGCGGTTGATTCATTTTAATTAAGTTAAGTTTCAAGTTATCTACAACCGGACATTAACAAATTCCCATCTGCCCATAACCGCGGGTACCCCTTTCAAAAGTTCAAATCCCTGCAGGGGAATCCCAACTTATCCCATCACAAGCTCTCACGGTCAATGAAGGATATTCCTTCTCCCGAGACATTCCGATCAGACTCGCCATCCCGGTTACAAGACATCCTCGACAATGGTAAAACAAGTCTAGCAACACCGCCCTAATGTGCCAACAAATCTCGATAGAAGCTGCACATATCTCGTTCTCAGGGCACAATCATATGAACACTACGTACAACTAAAACCAACCCTCAAGTTTCCCCGAGGTGGTGCTGCAAGTGGCTCTGTTTGGACCAACACTCAGAGGAGCACTGGCCCGGGGGGGTTTAAATAAAGATAAACCTTGGGCTCCGGAAACCCAAGGGAAAAAGAGGCTAGGTGGCAAATGGTAAAACCAAGGTTGGGCATTGCTGGAGGAGTTTTATCCAAAGCGAACTGTCAAGGGGTTCCCATTATAACCCAACCGCGTAAGGAACGCAAAATCTGGGAACATAGCACCGATATGACGGAAACTAGGGCGGCAAGAGTGGAACAAAACACTAGGCAAAAGGCCGAGCCTTTCACCCTTTACCAAGTATATAGGTGCACTAAGATAACAAGATAATATAGTGATATCCCAACAATAAACAATGTACAATAAGGAACGATCTCCAATCTTCACCTGCAACTAGCAACGCTATAAGAGGGGCTGAGCAAAGCGGTAACATAGCCAATCAACGGTTTGCTAGGACATGGTGGGTTAGAGGTTTTAATGGCAATTTGGGAGGCATGATAAGCAAGTGGTAGTAGCATAGGCATAGCAAAATAGCGAGCATCTAGGAAGCAAAGATAGAAGTGATTTCGAGGGTATGATCATCTTGCCTGCAAAGTTGTCAGAGTTGACTTGATCCTCGTAAGCAAACTCAACGGGCTCCTCGTTCATGAACTCGTCTCCCGGCTCTACCCAAACAAGACAAGGAAATGATTGAACCTGGCCTCAACAAGGAAATCTAAGAGTGCCACTGGAAAATTGAGGTGATTTCGGTTGAAATTGATATAAAGATCACCGGAATCGGATGCACGGTTTGGAAATGGCAAGCAAAACAAATATGGCACTGGTCTGCGATAATCAACAAGTGACCAACTAAATGCAACAAGATAAATATCCTACAACGCCCAAACATGACAACAAAATACATGGCAGGGATCCATTCATGATGCTTGACAAAAGATGAACACTGAGCTACAGCTAATTCATCCATTAACAGGTTCAAACAAGCATGGCAAAAATGCAAATGATAACATGTTTCAGACTTTGTGAAATTAACACAAGTCTGGAATTTATCATCAGGAAGCACACTTTAGAGCATGAAACCTACATGCTACAAGAACTTAGCATGGAAAATAAAGGCATGGCACGAAGCTACTCAAAGCACTTAACAAAAGTCCCTTAGTGACCTTGTGCCAAAAGGGATCAGAAAATACAAATGCAAGCATGTGAACATGGCAAAAACATACAGATTTCAGACTTAGTGAAAAACTGGAGCATACAAATCAGTTAACGAGTAGGGTTTACGAGCTCGATGCACTCACTACAGAGCATGGCATGACAAACTAAGCATACACCCATCAAGAATACATGGCATAGAAGCTAGACATGGCAAGAACAACAACATAGCATGCACGGATCAATAGCAACATCCTCGACAAAATTGCTAAACATGTCAACAATCTGTCAGGATTCACTATATAGCAAAAGTAGAGCTCGATTGACTCAAGATAGGGTGCTACATAAATGCATACAAACACATGGATGGATAGACCACCACCATGTTAACAAATCATTATTACAGATCATCCTCAAAAGAGGTACGGATCACTAGGAAACAACATGAACATATGGCATACCGACAAAAACAGAACAAGGACTTCATGAAATTCTAAGTCCTTGAAGTCAGCATTACCGATTACGCTACTTTGCAAGCTTGTTCTAGTCAGCACAATTATCACAAAAATACATGGCAAGCACGTCTGTAAAAATGGCATGGCCTATAACAAAACTCATGTAGAGCTCAGGATCGTAGCATGCACACATTAATCATGGCAAAAATGACAAATAGCTATTTGATGAAACAGATCTGACAAATTCAGCACATAGCCCCCTTCCAACAGCATTTCGGGCATCAAGATGAGCTCAAATTAAAATGATGCAATGATATGAAATGATGTACTCGTCGAGACGAACATTTTGATATGCTACACGCACATATCAGAGCTACGGATACGGATTTATAGCATGCCAAAGTTTGCATAAATTTAGGGTTTGTAGGGAAAAGTCAACCGAGGGAAATTTGGATCTAAGATCCAGATCGGCTACTGTAGTTGTGCACGCTTCCCGAAGCTCGCCGTCCGGAGTCGCCGGAGTGTCGCCGGGGAAGAAGAAGCGGCGACCGGTAGGAGGACGGGGAGGGGGGGCAGCGGTGGTTGGCACCGGCGTCGAGGCGGAAGACGGCGGTGGTCGGCGCCGGACTTGGCGCGGTTGGCGGCGGCGGGAGGCACCGGCGTTGAGGCGGGAAGACGGCGGAGCGAGAGGCCGGCGCGGCAGCGCGGCTCTCTCGCGCGGGGAGCAGGCGGCGGGCAGGCGCGGGCCGGGGAGGGCCGGTTGTGGGCCTGGTGGGCCTGCACGGCGGGGGCGAAGTGGGGCGCCCGCCCGGGACAGGTGGCGGCGCGGGATTGGTTGGCGGCGGTGTGTCCGGCGCCGGCGGACAATGTCCGGCGTGCTGAGGACGGAGAGGGCTAGGGTTAGGGGTGTTTTGACCCAAAATTTCGGGGGAGTGTCTATATTTATAGGTAGGAGGAGCTAGGAGGCTCCAAATTGAGCACGGTTTCTGGCCACGCGATCGTGATTGAACGTTCTAGACGATGGGAGAGGTTTTTGTGGGTTTTGGACCAAATTGGAAGGGTATTGGGCTGCAACACAAACGAGGCTTTCTCGGTCCCTTGGTTAACCATTGGAGTATCAAACGAAGTCCAAATGACACGAAACTTGACAGGCGGTCTACCGGTAGTAAACCAAGGCCGCATGGCAAGTCTCGGTCCAATCCGGAAATGTTTAACCCCCACATATGAAAAGAGGTAGAAAGGGGCACCGGAGGAGATAGGAGCGCCGGAATGCAAAACAGACAACGGGGAAAATGCTCGAATGCATGAAACAAACACATATGCAAATGCAATGCACATGATGACATGATATGAGATGCATGACAAAGGCAACAACACACGGAGACAAAAACCCGAACCCAAGGAAAATAAAATAACTTAGGCCGGAAATGGCAAGAGTTGGAGTATAGATAAGGTAAATTACATCCAGGGTGTTACAACACTCCACCACTACGAAAGGATCTCGTCCCGAGATCTAGGACTGGAAAAACGCCGTGTACTCCGAACGGAGGTGATCCTCGCGTTCCCAGGTGGCTTCACGGTCGGAATGGTGTGACCACTTGACTTTGAGGAATTTGATTGACTTATTGCGAGTCTTGCGCTTAGTTTCTTCAAGAATAGCAACGGGGTGCTCACGATAAGAAAGGTCTTCTTGGAGATCAATGTCTTTGAAGTTGACGGTGCGGTTAGGAGTTTTGAAGCACTTGCAGAGCTAAGAGACATGGAACACGTCGTGCATGTTTGCAAAGTTTGAGGGAAGCTCGAGTTGATAGGCGAGATCGCCTCTCTTGCTGACGATCTTGAAAGGACCCACGTATCTAGGGGCAAGCTTCCATTTGATACCGAAGCGACAAGTACCTTTCATTGGAGAGACGCGGAGGTAAACATGGTCTCCGATCTCAAAAGCCAAATCATGATGCTTACTATCATAGTAGCTCTTCTGGCGCGATTGCGCTCCTTTGAGGTTATCACGAATGACTTTACACATCTCTTCTACATCTGTGATCAAGTCATTTCCAAGAAGTTGACGTTCACCGGTCTCTGACCAGTTAAAAGGAGTACGACACTTCCTGCCATAGAGAATTTCGAATGGGGCCTTGCCCGAACTCGCTTGGAAGCTGCTGTTGTAGGAGAACTTGGCATATGGAAGACAATCTTCCCACTTCATACCGAAATAGATAACGCAAGCCTTGAGCATATCTTCAAGAATCTGATTGACACGCTCGACTTGGCCGCTAGTTTGAGGATGAAAAGCTGTGCTGAAACGGATGTTGGTGCCCATGGCCTTCTGAAAAGAATCCCAAAACTTGGAGGTAAAGATGCTGCCACGGTCTGAAGAAATCAACTGCGGAATGCCATGCAGAGAGACAATCCGAGAGGTATAAAGCTCTGCCAATTGAGCTGCAGTGATAGACTCTTTGATAGGCAGAAAGTGAGCCACTTTAGTGAGTTTGTCAATGACAACGAATATAGCATCATTGTCACGCTTGGACTTTGGAAATCCCGTCATGAAGTCCATATCAATGTGGCCAAACATCCATTCTGGAATGGCAAGAGGTTGGAGGAGACCAGCTGATCGTTGGTGTTCTGCCTTCACTCTTCTGCAGACATCACATTCATTCACGAACTGAGCAATCTCACGCTTCATTCGAGTCCACCAATACGCCTGCTTGAGGTCCTGGTACATCTTCGTACTTCCAGGGTGGATGGAGTGGAGTGAATTGTGAGCCTCGTTCATAATGACTTTGCGAAGGTCACCTTTTGGCACAACAATGCGATCCTCGAAGAAGAGAGTATCCTTGTCATCAAGGCGATAGCACTTGTACTTGGGTTGACTCTTGGCAATCCCAATCTTCACCATAACATCAAGAAGTTGAGCCTCGCAAATTTGATCTTCCAAAGTAGGAGAGACTTGAAGGTTGGCGAGGAAACCTTGAGGAACAACTTGCAGGTTGAGTTTGCGGAAAGCTTCACAAAGCTCGGGTTGGTAAGGCTTGAGAATCAGACTGTTGAAGTAAGCTTTCCTTCTCAATGTGTCAGCAATTACATTGGCCTTGCCTGGAGTATATTCGATGCTCGGATTATACTCTTGAATCATTTCGACCCAATGAGTCTGCCTGAGGTTGAGATTAGGCTGAGTGAAGATGTACTTGAGACTCTTGTGGTCAGTGAAGATGTCCACTTTTCTTCCCAATAGGAGATGTCTCCAAGTCAAAAGAGCATGCACATCAGCCGACAATTCGAGGTCATGAGTGGGGTAGTTCTTTTCATTTGGCTTCAACTGGCGAGAAGTATAGGCCACAACTTTCTTCTCTTGCATCAGCACTGCACTAAGACCTTGAAGAGAGGCATCGCAGAAGACCTCGAACGGTTTGGATTCATCAAGAGGAGTTAGAACTGGAGCAGTGACTAATTTCTCTTTCAGGGTGTTGAAAGCGATGTCACATTCAGGAGACCAAACGTACTTGACGTGCTTCTGGAGAAGGTTGGAAAGCGGCTTCACGATCTTTGAGAAGTTCTCAACGAACCTTCGACAATAGCTTGCGAGACCAAGGAAGCTGCGTAGTTGCTTCACGTTCTGAGGTGGTTCCCAATTCAAAATTGCAGACACCTTCTCAGGATTCACCGTTATGCCCTTGGCAGAGATGATATGCCCAAGATAGAGAACCTCATCGAGCGAAAATTCACACTGAGAAAACTTGGCGTAGAACTGATGTTCTCTGAGCTTATCCAGCACCAAACGCAAGTGCTTGGCATGATCTTCCTTGTTCTTCGAAAAGACCAGAATGTCATCGAGGTAGACCAAGACGAAGTCATTTGTGTAGGGGTTGAAGATGAAGTTCATCATGCGAGAGAAAGTCGGAGGAGCGTTGACGAGGCCAAAAGACATGACATTGTATTCATATGAACCATAGCTTGTTCTGAAAGACGTCTTGCGGATATCTTGCTCACGAATTCGAATCTGGTGATAGCCCATACGGAGATCAAGCTTGGAGAATACTTGAGCACCTTTGAGTTGTTCAAACAGCTCGTTGATGTTGGGAAGTGGGTACTTGTTCTTTATTGTCTTCTTGTTCAATGGACGGTAGTCAACACAAAGTCGGTCCGTTCCATCCATCTTCTTCACAAAAAGAACTCCACAACCCCATGAAGAAGAACTAGGTCGGATGCGACCCATTCGCTCTTGAATATCGAGTTGCTTCTTCAGCTCCTTCAACTCTTCAGGTCCAAGCATGTAAGGACGTTTGCAAACAGGTTCCGTGCCAGGCTCAAGATCGATAACGAATTCAACTGGCCGATGCGGAGGCATTCCTGGAAGCTCTTCTGGAAAGACTTCTTGATATTCGCAAACGACTGGAATTTGAGAGATGGCATCTAGTTCACCCTTCTCATTGAGAGAAAACAGAAGGATGGTATCGTCATTAGCGGCAAAGACAATTACATCCTCAGACGAATGAGTCAATTGAATCTGCCTGGCTGCATAATCAAGCTAAGCCTTGTGCTTAGAAAGCCAATCCATTCCAAGAATAAGATCAATATCCGAGTTACCAAGGACCACTTGAGAGGATAGAAACTTGTAGTCACCCAACGTGATAGTAACATCCGGGATGCAATTATTAGAAGTCATTTGCTTGCCCGGGGACACAATCTTCAACGGGAAAGGAATCCTTTTGGTCACAAAATCATTCTTGGCAACAAATGGTCTTGAAATAAAAGAAAGCGATGCACCAATGTTAAAAAGAACTTTTGCAGGAACATCGTTAACAGGAAGGTTACCCATGATGACATCTGTGACAACTAACGAGTCCTCTGCCTGAGCTGCGTTCAACAAGTTGACCTTGGCGTGCTTTTGGTTATGCTTGACCACAGCTGTACTTGCCGATCTCACAGGAGAAGGAGGAGGGAGACGCCTCTGATTGAAGCATTTGTTGGCATAGTGACCCTTCTGTTGGCACTTGTTGCCCGTGACCTCCGAGAGCGGACGGTGATATGGAGCACTTGATTTGGAGCTTGAGACGAAGTCTTGTTCTGAAAGCCAGGGTTGGGTGGGTGGGAAGATCCACTGCCACATTTGCTCTTCTGTTGATAAGGCTGACAGAACGGAGGAGGAGGAAGCCAAAACTTCTGCTGCATAGCCGCTTGAGTTGAGGAAGAAGGAGTTGCATCTCTGACTCGCTTCTTGGAAGGAACACACTTCAGTTGAGCAGTCTCTTGCTTCATTGCCATGTTGTAAAACTCATCGTACCTCTTGGGATCAAAGAGGACGAGAGCTAGCTGGATTTCTTCTCTGAGACCACCCCTGAACTGGTATATCATGCTCTTCTCGTCAGGACGTCTTGCTTAGCAAAACAGGCGAGCTTCTGAAACATCTTGTTGTACTCATAAACAGACATGGTGCCTTTCTTCAGGTTGCGGAATTCCTCACGCTTGCTTTCAACCACGCTTTGAGGAATATGATGAGCTTTGAAGTCTTGACGGAATTCATCCCAGGTAATCACACGGCCTCCTCTGGAATCTTTGTACTGCTGAAACCATTCTGCAGCTTGGTCTTTGAGTTGGAAGGAGGCGAACTTGACAAAGTCCTCAGGCCTGACGTTACTGCACTCGAAATGCTTGCATATGTCCACGAGCCAATCATCAGCATCTGTTGCCTCAACACAATTGCTGAAGGTCTTTGGCTGGTTAGCAAGGAACTGGTTGAGTGTAGCAAACTGATTTAGATTGTTGCCATGGCCCTGGTTCCTTTGGTTGCGCTCTTGAAGAAGTTGCATGATCAGCTGCGTGTTTGCATTGGTAGCGGCCATCACAGCTTGCCATGCCTCCGGAGGTGGAGGTGGTGGTGGCGGATCAGGATTCGGAGTCGTGCGCGTTGGACGAGCCATCCTGAAGAGGGTGACATCCATTAGCATCATGATAGACATATATTGAAGCTGAATCAAACGGGTTGAAATTGCAACATAAAGGCTTCACATCCGAACCAAATGAACGAATGCATTCCAATTGAAATGGTCACATATCCATAAATTGAGAAGCCACTTAGAATTGAGGTAGAAGAAAAACAACAAGGTACGGAACAAGAACAAATATTTGGTGAGAATTACCCAATCCCAAACCAAATATCCGCGGAAGAAGAACTAGAGCTACAAGAATTCCCACCTATGAAACTCCCGAACCTTTCTGGTTATGCAATCAGGTGTTGGGGATACAGGGGAAGCATAATATCTCACCCAAATCTAGCAAATCCTACATCCAGCTGTATCCATCCTTCAACACATAACCGAGAAAAACTTCGGAAATCATCTACCTCAACCTTCAAAAAGCATCCGTTATACGAGTTATGGCAATACTCCCGAACTCCCGCCCCAGTACTGGGTGGCGTCGAGGTTATCTCACCAACAACAGCATAAAAGAGATTTTCGATGTCGGTGAAACTCAGGTATTCCAGAATCTCAATGATAAAATTGTGACGACAACACCTCGGAGCTCAACTCCCTGGGACACTGCCACAACCCCTAAATGACAGGAGGCACCAAGAACAATGTTCTTGTCACAAATCGATCAGAACGATTCCAAGATACCCGCGTGATCCAAAAAAAATTTAGTGAAATTTGAGAAGAGAAGAGTCAAAACTCTACGTCAGGATGCCTTACCAGAGCGATGAAGGGACTGGGGAGTAAAAAGAATTCCTAAACTCTCCGATATATATAATCCTAAATGACTCAAAACATTTTTCTAGACTCAACAACGCCAACGATTCGATCAAGCAGGGGGCTCCTAAGGTCGGCCAAGGCTCTGATTACCAACTTGTAACGCCCTCGATGCGGCTATATCTCCTATGTGTTGAAGCATGACTTAGAGGCATAACCGCATTAAAAGCAATGTCGCAAGTAAGGTAATCTTCACAACAACCCATGTAAATAAATAAAGGGGAAAAGATACATAGTTGGCTTACACTCACCACGTCACACAAATACATGAATAACATTACAATCATCCAATACACTCATGGTCCGACTACGGTACCAAAATAAAGATCAACCCCCACATGCGACACGGTCCCCGATCGCTCCAACTGGGCACCACTACTGATCATCTGGGAAAGACACATAGTAACGGTGAGAGTCTTCATCGAACTCCCACTTGAGCTCAAGCGCATCGTCTGGAATGGTATCATCGGTCCCTGCATTTGGTTTTGGAAGTAAACTGTGAGTCACGGGGACTCAGCAATCTCGCACCCTCGCGATCAAGACTATTTAAGCTTATAGGTAAGGCATGGTATGATGTGGAGCTGCAGCAAGCGACTAGCATATATGGTGGCTAACCTTTTCGCAAAAGAGAGCGAGAAGAGAAGGCAAAAGCACGGTCGAACAACTATGATCAAGAAGTGATCCTAGAACAACCTACGTCAAGCATTACTCCAACACCGTGTTCACTTCCCGGACTCCGCTGAGAAGAGACCATCACGGTTACACACGCGGTTGATTCATTTTAATTAAGTTAAGCTTCAAGTTATCTACAACAGGACATTAACAAATTCCCATCTGCCCATAACCGCGGGCACGGATTTCGAAAGTTCAAATCCCTGCAGGGGAGTCCCAACTTAGCCCATCACAAGCTCTCACGGTCAATGAAGGATATTCCTTCTCCCGAGACATTCCGATCAGACTCGGCATCCCGGTTACAAGACATCCTCGACAATGGTAAAACAAGTCCAACAACACCGCCCGAATGTGCCGACAAATCCGGTAGGAGCTGCACATATCTAGTTCTCAGGGCACACTTAGATGAACACTACGTACAACTAAAACCAACCCTCAAGTTTCCCCGAGGTGGCGCTGCAAGTGGCTCCGTTTGGACCAACACTCAGAGGAGCACTGGCCCGGGGGGGGGGGGGTTTAAATAAAGATGACCCTTGGGCTCCGGAAACCCAAGGGAAAAAGAGGCTAGGTGGCAAATGGTAAAACCAAGGTTGGGCATTGCTGGAGGAGTTTTATCCAAAGCGAACTTTCAAGGGGTTCCCATTATAACCCAACCGCGTAAGGAACGCAAAATCTGGGAACATAACACCGATATGACGGAAACTAGGGCGGCAAGAGTGGAACAAAACACTAGGCAAAAGGCCGAGCCTTCCACCCTTTACCAAGTATATAGGTGCATTAAGATAACAAGATAATATAGTGATATCCCAACAATAAACAATGTTCCAACAAGGAACGATCTCCAATCTTCACCTGCAACTAGCAACGCTATAAGAGGGGCTGAGCAAAGCGGTAACATAGCCAATCAACGGTTTGCTAGGACATGGTGGGTTAGAGGTTTGACATGGCAATTTGGGAGGCATGATAAGCAAGTGGTAGGCATCATAGCATAGGCATATCAAAACAATGAGCATCTAGGAAGCAAAGATAGAAGTGATTTCGAGGGTATGATCATCTTGCCTGCAAAGTTGTCAGAGTTGACTTGATCCTCGTAAGCAAACTCAACGGGCTCCTCATTCACGAACTCGTCTCCCGGCTCTACCCAAACAAGACAAACAAGAAAAAGGAACACAATCAACCATGTGCAACGCTAAAACAACATGATGCAAACATGGTATGCTACGCGGGATGCGATATGTGATGCATATGCAAGATTTGACAAGGAATGATTGAAACTGGCCTCAACTTGGAAATCCAAGAGTGCCACTGGAAAGTTGAGGTGATTTCGGTTGAAATCTATATAAAGTTCACCGGAATCGGATGCACGGTTTGGAAATGGCAAGCAAAACAAATATGGCACCGGTCTGCGATAATCAACAAGTGACCAACTAAATGCAACAAGATAAATATGCTACAGCATCCAAACATGACAACAAAATACATGGCAGGCATCCATTCATGATGCTTGACAAAAGAAGAACACTGAGCTACGGCTAATTCATCCATTAACAGGTTCAAACAAGCATGGCAAAAATGCAAATGATAACAGGTTTCAGACTTTGTGAAATTAACACAAGTCTGGAATTTATCATCAGGAAGCACACTTTAGAGCATGAAAACTACATGCTATAGGAACTTAACATGGCAAAGAAACGCATGGCATGAAGCTACTCAAAGCACTTAACAAAAGTCCCTTAGTGACCTTGAGCCAAAAGGGATCAGAAAATACAAATGCAAGCATGTGAACATGGCAAAAACATAAACAGATTTCAGACTTAGTGAAAAACTGGAGCATGCAAATCAGTTAACGAGTAGGCATGTTTACGAGCTCGATACACTCACTACAGAGCATGGCATGACAAACTAAGCATACACCCATCAAGAATACATGGCATAGAAGCTATACATGGCAAGAACAACAACATAGCATGCACAGATCAATAGCAACATCCTCCGCAAAATCGCTAAACATGTCAACAATCTGCCTGGATTCACTATATAGCAAAAGTAGAGCTCGATTGACTCAATCTAGGGTGCTCCATAAATGCAAACAAATACATGGATGTATAGAGCACCACCATGTTAACAAATCATTCTTACTGATCATCCTCAAAAGAGGCACGGATCACTAGGAAACAACATGAACATATGGCATACCGACAAAAACAGAACAAGGAGTGAAATTCTAAGTCCCTAAAATCAGCATTACCGATTACGCTACTTTGGAAGCTTGTGCTAGTCACCACAATTATCACAAAAATACATGGCAAGCACCTGTGTAAAGATGGCATGGCATATAACAAAACTCATGTAGAGCTCAGGATCATAGCATGCACACATTAATCATGGCAAAAATGACTAATAGCTATTTGATGAAACAGATCCGACAAATTCACCACATAGCCCCCTTCCAACAGCATTTCGGGCATAAAGATGAGCTCAAATGAAAATTATGCACTGATATGAAATGATGTACTCGTCGAGGCGAACATTTTGATATGCTACACGCACAAATTGGAGCTACGGTTGCGAAGTTATAGCATGCCAAAGTTTGCATAAAATTAGGGTTTGTAGGGAAAAAGTCAACCGAGGGAAATTTGGATCTGAGATCCAGATCGGCTACTGTAGCTGTGCACGCTTCCCGAAGCTCGGCGGCCGGAGTCGCCGGAGTGTCGCCGGGGAAGAAGAAGCGGCGACCGGCAGGAGGACGGGGGGAGGGGGGCGCCGCGCGACGGTGGTTGGCGCCGGCGTCGAGGCGGAAGACAGCGGTGGTCGGCGCTGGACTTGGCGCGGTTGGCGGCGGTGGGAGGCACCGGCGTCGAGGCGTAAAGACGGCGGAGCGGGAGGCCGGTGCGGCGGCGCGGCTCTCTCGCGCAAGGAGCAGGCGGCGGGCAGGCGCGGGCCGGGGAGGGCCGGTTGCAGGGCTGGCGGGCCCGCACGGCGGCGGTGAAGTGGGGCGCCCGCCCGGGACAGGTGGCGGTGCGGGATTGGTTGGCGGCGGTGTGTCCGGCGCGCTGAGGACGGAGAGGACTAGGGTTAGGGGTGTTTTGACCCGAAATTTTGGGGAAGTGTCTATATTTGTAGGTAGGAGGAGCTGGGAGGCTCCAAATTGAGCACGGTTTTCGGCCACACGATCGTGATCGAACGCTCTAGACGATGGGAGAGGTTTTGGTGGGTTTTGGGCCAAATTGGAAGGGTGTTGGGCTGCAACACAAACGAGGCTTTCACGGTCCCTCGGTTAACTGTTGGAGTATCAAACGAAGTCCAAATGACACAAAACTTGACAGGCGGTCTACCGGCAGTAAACCAAGGCCGCATAGAAAGTCTCGGTCCAATCCGGAAATGTTTAACTCCCACACACGAAAAGAGGTAGAAAGGGGCACCGGAGGAGATTGGAGCGCCGGAATGCAAAACGGACAACGGGGAAAATGCTCGGATGCATGAAATGAACACATATGCAAATGCAATGCACATGATGACATGATATGAGATGCATGACAAAGGCAACAACACACGGAGACAAAAACCCGAACCCAAGTAAAATAAAATAACTTAGGCCAGAAATGGCAAGAGTTGGAGTACAGATAAGGTAAATTACATCCGAGGTGTTACATATCTTTTCTTTTCCAAGAGTTCCAAGCTCTCGCCATTATATCACCACGGAGATCCATCTAATCATTGCAAGGCTTCAACCTTATTCTTTTCATCCTTCATTTCATTTGATCATTCTTTTGTTATCGGAGTTCTTCATGGAGGATCTACATGAGGGTTCATCAAGGATTTAATTCCTTCTCGAAGTGTTCATTAAGATTCTTTTTACAAAGGAGCTCAAGCATTCTTCATTTTGCAATCCATAGTGCTATTCTTTCACACATATCTTTTGAGGTGGTGTTATGTCTTTCTTGATAATTTCCCATCATGCTCCGTGATTCACAAGTTATCAAGAATGAGATATTTTAAATCCATCAATCTCGCCATTCGAGTTATCTTGGGTAATATTTTCACATAAAGCTTTCCCTAAGGATTGTTGCTATTAATGGTGATAATATATGATCCAAGTTCTTCATCTATCCTCCCGGTGAAATATTTTCTCGTCTCCTTGTTCATATCAATCCAATTCTTTTCCCGTGAGTGGCAGAATTTCACCTCATAGTTTTCAGTTGTTCTCCATAAGCCCACTACAACTTTGTTCTTTCCATTGTTGGTTTTTTTCCAACAACACCGTTCGACCCTTCTCCTAAGGATGCCTTTTCAAGCTCTTTTGTGGTAGAAGTTGCCATTTTCTTCTCCGTTCTTTTGTTCCGACGATCTACCTTTTATTCTTTCATTTTTGCCGGAGGCATTGTGATGTTGCTCTCTTCGACCCATCCTATTGTTTTGTCAAGATCATGTTATTTTCATGCCTATCCATTTAACCGGAGTGTTGTGCCCTTTTGCTCAAGTTCTTTTCGCCATATCAAGCCTTGCATCTCTTTTCTACCGGAGTGCTGTCTGAATTTGTTCTTCCTTGTTACTCTTCCCTACCGGAGTGCCTTCAACTTTGTTCTTCTTTGTTGCATTCTTTCTTTCAATTTGTTCAACCTCTCAAGGGTCATGGTTTCACTCATTTCTCAAAGAAGCAACTTAGTTTTACCTCTTCTCTTTCTCTTCCGTTTTCCCTCCGGTGCCATTCTAGATCTCGGGACGAGATCCTCTCGTAGTGGTGGAGTGTTGTAACGCCCCGAGACCGATACGCCAGGTGTCTTCCAGTTATTCGTCGTCGTTGCCATATCATTCGCTTGCGTGTTGCATTTTATCATGTCATCATGTGCATTGCATCATCATGTTTTCAAAACCTGCATCCGTCCCGGTCTCCTCATTCCGTCCGTTGTCTGTTCTGAGCCTAGACACATTTGCACGCGCCCGCGGCATGTCCGAAATTGTATTTTATAAGTTGCCAGAAAATGTTGTCGAGATGGGTTGAAAGTTGGCGTGTGGTCTCATTATAGTGTAGATAGACCGCTTGTCAAGTTTCATCGCATTCGGAGTTTGTTTGACGCCCCGACGGATAACTATAGCGGCAGTATAGTCGTTCTAACGTCGGACATTTTCGGTCTCCGGAAACAGTCGCCGGGCCTCCCTATCTTCTCTTCTCTCAGCTCGAGACCGTATACACAGCTCTCTACCTACCGCCAGCCCGCGGACCTCCTCGGGCGCGCGTCCGAAAGTTGTCCCGGACCCGACCCGGACAGTCATCACCGTTGGATCCGAATCATTCCCAAACGTCTACAAAATATCACCGTTTTATTATTTGGCCTCCCTAGCCTATTTTTTTCCCGACCGTTCGATTACGATCGGAGGGACGGATTAGCCCCTAGCCTAACCTACCCGCTATATATACTAGTCTAAACCGAGACAAATCCCTAATTTCTAGGGATCCTACCTAGCGCCGCCGCCACTCTCTCGCTTTTCCCTCGGGATCTCCCCCTTGATCCAAATCCCCCAACCAGAAACTCCCCTCGATCTCCTCGCGTCCCCCATCATTCCCTGCCCGAGCCATGCCTCGTCCCTGGCCCCATCCTCGCCTCGCCGTCCGACGACGAACGCCGCCGCTGAAGCTCCTCTGCCATGGACGCCGGGCCCCAAGGCCGTGTTTCTCCTCCTCCTCACCTTCCCCTCTTTCCGTTTCCCCCTGCCATGCCTCTCTCCTCATGTCACTCTCTCTGCAGGAGCAGGACGCCGCCGCCGTCCTGTGCATCGCCATGGACACACAACGAGAGCTCCTCCCCCGCCTTCCTCCGCCTCGTCCGCACTGGAAGCGGCCTCCCACGCCCAGCATTGTTGCCGACCCCGCGGCTCCACCGCGTCGCCCCTTCCCGTGGCTGCGTTGACCTCCCCTGCTTCTGCTGCGGACCAGCCATCACGTGCCCCTGCGTCGCCAAGACCTTGTCTCCGTTCAGACCCACTCGGCGCTGCCCGTCCCTTACCAGCTCCGCGCCGCGCCAAGGCCCTCTTCGCCCGGATCCACTCCTGCCGCTCGCCGGAGTCCTTAGCGCCACCGCTGCTCTTCGTCCTGTCGAAAAGAGGAGGATGACGCCTCTGCTTCAAGTCATTCGATGCGACTGCGTTGACTCCCTCCGTTTTGACTGAGCCGGCCACCGTTTCTTTTCCAGCGAGGCCCAGCTCCAACGCAAGGGATGGCCCAGATCCGCACCGCCACTCTGGTCCAGCACCGAATCCGGCCTGTTTTGGCCCAATGTGAGCAGATTCCATCCAGCCCAGATCCTCCAGATTTGGTCCGATATGTGTTTTTCCTGTTGCTGCGATTTTATCTTTTATCCAGAGTTTGCCTATTTTGCAGAAAAACCCTCAGCATTCATGCATTTAATAACTAATTGACCGTGCATCGGATCTAAATAAATTATATATGAAAGTTGCTTAGAATTTTGTCTAGTTTAATAATATCCAACTTTCATCCATGTTAAAAATATTTAAACTTGTTGTTTGCATTAATTTGCCCAATAACTTGCTAAAATGTTTTAATTCATAACTATTTAACCGTAACTCGGTTTGTAACAAACTTTATATGTAAATGGGGTGGGAAAATGCCTAGTTTAACATGGTTGCCTCACTTTGCATGTTTAATAACTCTAAAATATGGTTTAGGTCATAACAGTACCAAACCTTAAAATATGCACATGAGGATTTTCCGGACTTGTTGTTTTGTTGTTCCGGCCTCATCTAAACTTGCCTAGATAGATAGTTTCTTTATTCTTCACCTCTTGCCATGCTAACAACATCTAATATTGTTGAGTACATAAACGAGATCGAACTAAGTAAGTTATGTGGTGTTTCGGCAATATGCAACAGAGTTGCATATTGAGCTCCACTTAATTTGTAGTGTTGTTTGTGCACTTTGCCATCCCATGCTTCTTTAAACCGGACATGCATCATACTCGGTTGTGCATCTTGCCATGTCGATGTCATGGTTGTTTACTATGTTGTTTGCTACTTTCCGGTGTTGCTTCTTTGGGTTGGTTCCGATAACGTCATGTTGTGAGGATTTGTTTGACTACGTCCATTTGTCTTCTTCATGGACTCGTTCTTCTTCCTTGCGGGATCTCAGGCAAGATGACCAGACCCTCGAAATCACTTCTATCTTTTCTTGCTAGTTGCTCGCTCTTTTGCTATGCCTATGCTGCAATACCTACCACTTGCTTATCATGCCTCCCATATTGTTAACCCAAGCCTCTAACCCACCTTGTCCTAGCAAACCGTTGTTTGGCTATGTTACCACTTTGCTCAACCCCTCTTTAGCGTTGTTAGTTGCAGGTGAAGATTGGAGTTTGTTCCTTGTTGGAACATGGATATTTGTTGGGATATCATAATATCTCTTATTTAATTAATGCATCTATATACTTGGTAAAGGGTGGAAGGCTCGGCCTTATGCTTGGTGTTTTGTTCCACTCTTGCCGCCCTAGTTTCCGTCATATCGGTGTTATGTTCCCGGATTTTGCGTTCCTTACACGGTTGGGTTATAATGGGAACCCCTTGACAGTTTGCTTTGAATAAAACTCCTCCATCAAGGCCCAACCTTGGTTTTACCATTCGCCACCTAGCCTCTTTTTCCCTTGGGTTAGGCCAGCCCAAGGGTCATCTTTATTTTAACCCCCCCGGGCCAGCGCTTGTCTAAGTGTTGGTCCGAAACAGAGCCACTTGCGGCGCCACCTCGGGGAAACTTGAGGGCTGGTTTTAGTTGTACGTAGTGTTCATCCGGTGTTGCCCTGAGAATGAGATATGTGCAGCTCCTATCAGGATGTCGGCGCATCGGGCGGTCTTGCTGGACTTGTTTTACCATTGTCGAGGATGTCTTGTAACCGGGATGCCGAGTCTGATCGGATTGTCTTGGGAGAAGGAATATCCTTCGTTGACCGTGAGAGCTTGTGATGGGCTAAGTTGGGACACCCCTGCAGGGATTTGAACTTTCGAAAGCCGTGCCCGCGGTTATGGGTAGATGGGAATTTGTTAATGTCCGGTTGTAGAAAACCTGAAGTTGATCTGAATTGAAATGCACCAACCGCATGTGTAACCGTCTAGGATCACTTCTTGATCATAGTTTCTCGAACGTGCTTTGCCTTCTCTTCTCGCTCTCGTTTGCATATGTTAGCCACCAGATATGCTAGTCGCTTGTTGCAGCTCCACCTCATACCTTTTACCCTTCCTATAAGCTTTAATAGTCTTGATCGCGAGGGTGTGAGATTGATGAGTCCCCGTGACTCACAAATACTTCCAAAACCAGTTTGCAGGTGCCGATGTTACTGTGCAGGTGATGCAACCGAGCTCAAGGAGGAGCTCGATGAAGATCGTGTTCGTTATGTTGTTTCCATTTCTAGTTGATCAGTAGTGGAGCCCAGTTGGGACGATCGGGGATCTGTAGCATTTGGGGTAGTCTTCTTTATTTTGGTTCCGTAGTCGGACCTTGATTGTACCTGTTGATGTAATGCTGTATTCATGTATTGTGTGAAGTGGCGATTGTAAGCCAACTATGTATCTCTTTTCCTTATTGTATTACATGGGTTGTTGTGAAGATTACCTCACTTGTGACATTTCTTTCAATGCGGTTATGCCTCTAAGTCGTGCTTCGACACGTGGGAGATATAGCCGCATCGAGGGCGTTACATCATGCTGTATATATGAAAACATATAAATGACATATTTAAGAGCTTAATCTGGAGTTGCATTTGAACCCTAGGTTCAATTGGACTTCAACCAAATAAATGCTAAATGCATTAACTCAAACAACATCACATACTCATGCCATGTTCATGCATCATATTGTTGCATATGCTTGTGTTTGATTTTTGACACCGTTCCTTCTTGATAGGTCCTGCTCCGGAGACCGATCCAGAGTACCTGTCAGTGGAGCAGTGCCCCCCCGTTGATCTACCAGGCAAGAAAACCCCCTTGTTCATTCCGATACAATCCTACTCTCTCGCTCCTGCTCTCATTTATTGCATTAGGACAACAACGATTCAACTGCTACTTTATGCTGCGGTAGTTGAACCCATTCCTCTGCATGACCTGTCATTGCCACAGTAAATAGTTAAAACCCACTAGCATGTGTAGGAGTTCATTGAGCCATGTTGTGTTCCTACCATGCTCTGCCTGCTATTGCTTAGAGTATGTCAGGTCTGATTCATTGGGAATGAATTGGAGTACAATGCTATGTTCTGATGTTGAGAGTTAAGCGTGTGAACACGATTTGGTAAAGGTAGCGGTGAGAGGCCATGTAGGAGTACATGGTGGGTTGTCTCACTGGAACCGTCCCTAAGAGCTGAGTTCTGTGTATGTTGTCCAAGGACTAGCTACTACCACACATTGGGTTCCGGTAACTCGACCCCTCTTTACTTATTAGCCAACTTGATCTCTATCCAGGAGTTGCAAATAGTTTTTGGTGTTTGTAGGTAGTGCTATTTTTATACCGAGTGGCACCATGCAGGGTGGACTTGGGACAGACTAGGCACACGTGGCCCGGCGTACCGAGTGGCACCCGGATGGTGGGCTCGGGAACCCTGTACACATCGTTTGGAGCTGTGAGCGAAACCCCGGCCGGATCTCCTTGCGGATGGAACCTGAATAGGCGATAAACCTGGGCTAGAGTCTTGTGTGGCCAGTCAGGTCCTGGACGACACCCTCGCTAGGCTTCCGCTTGAAGGTTGCCGAGATACATGACGTGTATATGGTGATAAGTGGTGAGAGCGTGTGTGAAGAAGTACACCCCTGCAGGGTTTTCATGATCTATTCGAATAGCCGTGTCCTCGGTTATGGACTTCTTGGATGCTTACGTGGTACATAGACAACTTAAAGTGGATACTCTAAAATTCTCAAGACAAGTGTGAGTGCTATGGATGGCCTTCTCGTAGAGAGACGGGGATGAATCCATAGTAGTGTATTGATGTGGTGGTTAGTGGACTCGTGTGCGCTACCTCACCTCAAAGAAGTTTCTCATTGTCGTAGAACAGGATAGCCACTGAGTCAAAGCTGGCTTGCTGCAACTAAACCCCACATTGCCTTGTTGATACTAATGCATGTATGATAGGATATGATGTAAGTCTTGTTGAGTACCTTTGTACTCACGTTTGCTTTATTTATGTTTCGCAGGTGAGACATCTGTCTCACTAGTAGTACCGCTTGGACTTTGACAAGTAGCTTGTTACCTCAGCTACGATCTTGTTCCCTTGGGAGGGACTTGTAGATAGTCAGGCTTCTCGGCCTTTTTCTTTTGCAGTTGTCTGTACTCAGACATGTAATACTTCCGTTGCTTGTATGCTCTGAATGATGGGTCATGAGACCTCTGCTTGTATTAATGCTATGTGGCTCTTCTAGGCCTTTATCTATATGAGTTTGCGTTATGTTCTGATGCCATGTTGTACATCACATACTTGCATGTTATGCGTACGTGTGACATGTATTGCTATGTGTGGGGCCCGACAATCTAGCTGTTTATCCTTGGCAGCCTCTCTTATGGGGAAATGTAGTCTAGTGCTTCCTTGAGCCATAGTAGTAATCTACAGCCCGGTTCACTGGAGTCCTGATAGCCCAGCACTACTGCTCAACACACTTTACTGACCGGCATGTGTTTTGCTTCGTTCCTGTGTCTGTCCCCTCAGGGAAATGTCACGCGGTGACATCCGGAGTCCTGTTAGCCTAGTGCTACAGTTCGGATTCACACGCTGCTGACCGACATGCTCGATGTGAATCATGTATGCCTGTCCCCATAGGTTAGTGCCGCTTTGGGTTCATGACTAGCCATGTCGGCCCGGGTTCTCTGTCATATGGATGCTAGCGACACTATCATATACGTGAGCTAAAAGGCGCAAACGGTCCCGGGCCAGGGTAAGGCGACACCCGTGGGAATACCATGCGTGAGGCCGCAAAGTGATATGAGGTGTTACTGGCTAGATCGATGTGACATGGAATCGGGGTCCCGACAGCTTTGGTATCAGAGGCTGACTGCCTGTAGGACTACCAAGCCAACCTGGTCGAAGTTGAGTCTAGAAATTCTTTAGCTATATAGGGGAATTTATTGTGGAAGGGAACGTAAGGCTCTTTTTACTCCTTATACCTCATGCCTTATGATCTGAGTCATCCTATCTATCCTACGGGGTTAAGGAACTAGGCTTCCTCTGCTGTCTATCAGGATCACGTGTTACTACTCCGTAGTCTCTTAGGACTGGTTGATCTGAGTCATATCGCAGTTCAAGTTCCTCCGGTGTAGCCTGTTTAGTAATATCTCAGAACCTTGAGTGATGATGTTGAGTTTGGTGCTACCCCATCTTTTGCAGAATGTCTCATTTTGAGCATTTTACTGCCGTTATGCTGCCGGAATTATCCTAGGAGCTCGAGAGATACTAATTTCGTGTGCTACCTTCTGCATCCTATAGTTGGTGCTGAATCCATCCTTGTTTTTCTTTGGTTTCGTTCTCCAGGATGTTGCCGGTTAACCGAAGTTCTGTTGCTCGTAGTCAGAACCACGGAGATGGTAGGGATGAGGATCCTCCCGACCAGTCTTCGTTGGCAGAGTTCATGTTAGAGATGGAAAAGAACAAGCGTGAGACTAACCGCTTGTTAGCACGTATTGAGGAGAACACCTCCCATCCCTGCAAAGAGTCAGCGACCATCTATGATTTCATTGGTCTGAAACCACCTACCTTCCATCATTCCATTGAACCACTCGATGCAGATGACTGGCTTCATAGTATCACTCACAAGCTGCGTTCTGCGAACGTAGCTGAAAGTGACAAGGTCACCTATGTTGCATATCACCTGGAAGGTCCTGCTAGTCTTTGGTGGCAGAACTATGAGGCTATGCTTCCAGCTGGCCAGATACCCACCTGGAGAGATTTCACTAAGGCTTTTCGCGAGCATCACATTCCTCAGGCTCTCATTGACCGCAAGAGAGAAGAGTTCTATAGTTTCACACAGGATAAGATGGCTGTTGATGCTTACAGTAGAGAGTTTGAGAACCTTGCCCGCTATGCTACAGAAGAGGTGTCCACAGACGCCAAGAAGCAGGCTAGGTTCCAGAAGGGTCTCAACCCCAAGTTGCGTCGTGATCTCCATTTGCATCATTGCAATACATTCCAGGCTCTTGTGAACAAGGCCATTAATGCAGAGATAGCTCAACTCACTTACGACGAGTCTCGTAAGCACACCCGTGGTTTGGGTTCTTCCTTCGGTTCTACTTCACAGAATCGCCGGATTTGGGTTTCGAACTCCACTCTTCCACCCGGTTATACACCTAGGCCCTCTTATGTGGCGCCTCACCAAATTCAGTTACATGCTCCACCCAGGCCTATTGGTAGACCGCTTGTCAAAGCGAGTCCACGTCCTACTTCAGGGACTTGTTTCACATGCGGAGAGCCAGGACTCTATGTCCGTGACTGCTCTCAAACCAACTATGCTCCACCCTCGTCTGAGAACTATGTTGGCCGTGGTGAGCCATCACGCAAGGTGATTAGTGTCAAGTCAGCTCCGACTGAACATGGATGTGTGCATCACATCTCAGCTAAAGACGCTCATGATGATCCGGATGTCGTTCTTGGTTCACTCCTTGTCAACTGTCATCCAGCTTCGGTTCTGTTCGATACTGGAGCATCTCGCTCCTTCATCTCTGAAGGCTATGCTTGTTTGCACGACATGTCATTTTGTGATATGCCAACTCCACTTGAAATCCAAACTCCAGGGTCTAGATGGCAAACTACCAGAATAAGCCATGGTAATGAAATCCTTGTTGACAGACTTGTATTCCTTGCATCACTTATAGCCCTCAAGTCTTCAAATATTAACATCTTCTTGGGTATGGACTGGATGACAGCTCATCATGCCAAGATTGATTGTTTCACCAGGTCTGTTCAGCTTACACACCCATCTGGCAAGATAGTCACTGTCTCCACTAGAGTTGCAAAGCGCCAACTCTATTCTCTTAATGCCAACCCTCTTCCTGGCGTTGAAGATATCCCGGTAGTCCGTGACTTCCCGGATGTCTTTCCAGAGGAACTGCCAAGTATTCCACCTGACAGAGATGTAGAGTTTGTCATCAATCTTATCCCAGGAACCGCCTCAATCTCTAGGAGACCTTACAAGATGGCACCCTTAGAACTAGCTGAGCTTAAGAAACAACTCGATGAATCCTTGCAAAAGGGTTTCATCCATTCTAGTTCTTCTTCCTGGGCTTGCCCCGTCCTCTTCGTCAAGAAGAAGGATGTTACGGACCGAATGGTTGTAGATTATCGTCCCGTTAATTTGGTCATGATAAAGAACAAGTATCCGCTCCCCAGGATCAATGACCTGTATGATCAGCTCACTGGATCCTCAGTCTTTTCAAAGATGGATTTGAGGTTAGGCTACCACCAAATCAAGATTAGAAATGGGGACATTCCTACGACTTTTGTCACTCGATATGGCCAGTACGAGTACACCGTCATGTCCTTCGGTCTAACCAATGCTCCAGCTACATTCTCCCGCTTGATGAACTCGATCTTCATGGAGTACTTAGATAAGTTCGTCATGGTTTACCTCGATGATATTCTTATTTACTCGCAGAACGAGGAAGATCATGCCGAACATCTTAGACTTGTGTTAGAGAAACTCAGAGAGCACCGCCTTTATGCCAAGTTCTCCAAGTGCGAATTTTGGTTGCCAGAAGTGACCTATCTCGGCCACGTGATCTCTAGCAAGGGCATTGCCATCAATCCCGAGAGAGTTCAGGCCGTTCTCGATTGGACTCTGCCTGAAACGGTTAAGCAAGTTAGGAGTTTCCATGGCCTAGTCAGTTATTGTCGCCGCTTCATTGAGAACTTCTCCAAAGTGGCCAAACCTCTCACGGAACTTCTCAAGAAAGATAAAAGGTTTGATTGGTCCCCACAGTGTGAGCACAGTTTTCAGGAACTGAAAAGACGCCTGACTTCCGCTCCCATACTTGTGCCACCGGATTTCACTAAGGACTTTCTTATCTATTGCGATGCCTCACGACAGGGACTAGGTTGCATTCTTATGCAAGATCGTCATGTGATTGCCTATGCTTCTCGATAGTTGCATCCACATTGGGATAATTATCCTACACATGATCTAGAGCTTGCAGCCGTAGTCTATGCACTTAAGACATGGCGACATTACCTTCTTGGTAAACGTTCCGAGATTTACATCGACCACCAGAGTCCCATGTATATTTTCACCCAACCAGAGTTGAACCTTAGGCAAAGACGTTGGTTGGAGTTGATCTCAGATTACGACTTAGGGATTACCTACACCCCAGGCAAGGGGAATGTCATGGCTGATGCGCTAAGTCGTAAGTCCTATTGCAACAATCTCATGTGGCAGCAGGGCCAACCACTTCTCCATGAGGAATTCAGTAAGCTTAACCTTCACCTTGCTCCTCGTGGATTCCTTTCTACCTTGGTGGCGAAACCTACTCTTGTGGATCATACCATAGAAGCCCAGAAGCATGATACGGGGATTACCCGGATCAAGAGAAACATTGCCAAAGGCATTGCTGGTAGTTTCTCTATAGATGATCAAGGTGTTGTTTTCTTCGGGAATCGTCTGGTGGTTCCCAAGAAGCAACATCTTCGGCAATTAATCCTTAAGGAGGCGCATGAATCTCCTCTCACGATTCATCCCGGTAGTACTAAAATGTATTAGGACCTACGCCAGAGGTTCTGGTGGACTAGGATGAAAAGAGAAATCACTAAGTTCATTGCTAACTGTGAAGTTTGTTGTCGCGTTAAGGCAGAACATCAAAGGCCTACTTGCATCCTTCAACCTTTAGCTATTCCTGAGTGGAAATGGGATAAAGTTGGTATGGACTTCATCACCGGCTTTCCCAGGACCAAGAAAGGGAATAATGCTATCTTCATAGTCATTGATCGTCTTTCCAAAGTGGCTCACTTCCTACCTGTTCGAGAGAGTATCACTGCTAGTCAGCTCGCTAACTTATATATTTCTCGAATAGTGTCACTTCATGGTGTTCCACTAGAGATCAATTCAGACCGTGGTAGTCTTTTCACTTCTCATTTCTGGGAGAGTTTCCAAACTGCCATGGGCACCCATCTTTCCTTCAGTACCGCTTTTCACCCTCAATCAAGTGGTCAGGTGGAAAGGGTCAACCAAATTCTCGAAGACATGCTCAGAGCTTGTGTTATCTCGTTCGGTATGGATTGGGAGAAGTGTCTTCCTTATGCCGAGTTTGCTTATAACAATAGCTACCAATCCAGCCTCAAGAAAGCTCCTTTTGAGGTTCTGTATGGACGAAGATGTCGAACAACTTTGAACTGGTCAGAAACCGGTGAAAGACAATTCTTTGGACCGGATATGATCCAGGAGGCAGAAGAGCAAGTTTGCATCATTCGTGAGAATTTGAAAACAGCCCAATCTCGTCAAAAGAGCCAGTATGACCGTAGTCATAAGGAAGTGGCTTATGAAGTTGGCGACAAAGCTTACCATTGGGTTACCCCTTTTAAGGGTACCCATCGTTTCTGTATCAAGGGCAAGTTGGCTCCTCGTTACATTGGTCCTTTTCGCATTCTCGCTAAGCGAGGAGAGGTTGCCTACCAGTTGGAACTACCCCCACATCTTTTCCGAGTACATGATGTCTTCCACGTCTCTCAACTCAGGTGTTGCTTCTCGAATCCCATCCGCGGAGTGGACCACGAAACGCTTGATATCCAAGATAACCTCACATATCGAGAGTAACCTGTTCGCATACTTGATCAAGCAGAGCGTGTCACTCGACGTCATAACATCAAGTTTCTCAAGGTTCAATGGTCTCATCATTCCGAGAGAGAAGCTACCTGGGAGCGTGAAGATCGTCTTTGACTTGAGTACCCCGCTTTCTTTCTGCCAACTCCTGAATCTCGGGACGAGATTATTTCAAGTGGGGGCAAGTTGTCATATCCCTAGTTCTGGTATGACCTAGGCTAGCCTTCATGTTTGCATCATGTTTAAATTTCACTCAAATTTGAAATGGGGATTTGTGAAACCCTCCGAAATCATTTCTGGAAATGACCCAGATAAAAAGTGCTCCAAAAAGGACCAAGAAAATGTTCATGTTGCTCTCTGTAAATATTGGTCAGAGGTATAATTCAAACCAATAATTTTAGGAGCCCATAAACATTTATTTTGGCCATTTGGAATTAATGCAATAATTATTTGGCTTGGATATATATATATATGTGATATATTTTGTATATGTCCAAAAAATCTGAATTTTGCTGAGGAGCTCAGGAATAATACAACTAGCCCCTGCAAAAATTGGCATAAGAAAATAAAATGATTTAGTATTATTACTAAGTCAAAACAAATTGCAGAAAATAGAAAACATTAATAAATAGAAAACCAAAGAGAGAGAAACTACCTGGTGCCTACCTGTGCGGCCTACTGCTGAAGCTAGCCTGGCCCATCCCCACCTCCCCTGTCGTCTTCCTCCTCTTGCCAGGAGGATGAAGGGTGCATGGTCGCCGCGCGCGAGCCACCTCCTTCTTCCGCCGACGTGGGAGAGGCACCTGGAGCCGCCACGCACCACCCCGACCTCCCTCACTCTCATCCCGTGACCTCCCCTTTCCTCTGTCTCTCTCCCTCGCTCTCCCCCTCACACGCCTGAGCACGCCGCCGTGAGGCGCTGCGCCCACCACCGTCGCCTTGCCTCCCCGAGCAATCCAGAGCCTTCGCCACCTCTCGCTTCACCTCTGCACCGAAGGAAGGAAGCACAGAGGCCCCGAGCAGCCGCCATCATCATCGTCTTCAAGCTTTGGCTCCGGCGCCCTTCTCCATCGATCCGGCCACTCCGGCGCGTCCCCGAGCCCGCTTACCATCCCTGCAGCTCCGCGGTGAGCCATTGACCCGATTCCCCCTTGCCCCGTCATCCCTCGCGTCCTCTAGCGCTAGCGCCGCCATGACCGAAGCTCGCCGCCGCACAGCCATGTCGTCACCGTGGCCACTGTCACATAGTGCTACACCCGAGCACAAAGTCGTGCTCAGCGTAACACCAGGAGGCCGTAGATGCTTTCCGCAGCCCCTGCCGTGCCCCGTAGCCTGTTCCCCCTGGAAGCTGTGCTCCGGCCACCGGGCGGAGCTCCGCTCAGGCGAGCTCCGGCCGTCCCTGCCTCTCCCTTTTACTCCAGAAGACGCGGACGAGCCCTGGCTCCTCGCCCCTGGCCTCCGCCGCCCAAATGGTCGCTGGAAGGCGAATTCCATGGCCCTCCGCCGCGTCTGGCCTCGCCGGCGTCGAGTCGCCGGCGGGTTTGACCCCGCTGACCGGGGGTTTGACCTTTTCCCTTGTGTCACTGACGCGTGGGCCAACCCCCTGACATTTTAGTTAGTATTAGTTTAACACTAATTTACCTAGGTTAGTTATCTAGTTAGTCGCTGACCAGTGGGCCCGGCGCCCACTAATCCTAATTAAACTAAATAAACCCCCCTGTTAACTAACTGAGTCACTGACGTGTGGACCCCACACGTCAGGTTTGACTTGGTCAGCGCCTTTGACCTGCTGACGTAAGCATGACGCTGTGCTGACGCAATATATCATTTTCTGGTTTTAAATTAAATCAGGAAAATCCAGAAAATGTTATAAACTTCAAAAAATTCATAGAAATTCAACCGTAGCTCACATTAAAATAATTTATATATGAAAAATGATCAGAAAAATTTAATCTATCCATCTGTACCATTTTCATGCATGACAAACCAACCTATACATGCTGTATATATGAAAACATATAAATGGCATATTTAAGAGCTTAATCTGGAGTTGCATTTGAACCCTTGGTTCAATTGGACTTCAACCAAATAAATGCTAAATGCATTAACTCAAACGACATCACATACTCATGCCATGTTCATGCATCATATTGTTGCATATGCTTGTGTTTGATTTTCGACACTGTTCCTTCTCGATAGGTCCTGCTCCGGAGACCGATCCAGAGTACCTGTCAGTGGAGCAGTGCCCCCCTGTTGATCTACCAGACAAGCAAACCCCCTTGTTCATTCCAATACAATCCTACTCTCTCGCTCCTGCTCTCATTTATTGCATTAGGACAACAACGATTCAACTGCTACTTTATGCTGCGATAGTTGAACCCATTCCTCTGCATGACCTGTCATTGCCACAGTAAATAGTTAAAACCCACTAGCATGTGTAGGAGTTGATTGAGCCATGTTGTGTTCCTACCATGCTTTGCCTGCTATTTCTTAGAGTATGTCAGGCTGATTCATTGGGAATGAATTGGAGTACAGTGCTATGTTCTGATGTTGAGAGTTAAGCGTGTGAACACGATTTGGTAAAGGTGGCGGTGAGAGGCCATGTAGGAGTACATGGTGGGTTGTCTCACTGGAACCGTCCCTAAGAACTGAGTTCTGTGTATGTTGTCCAAGGACTAGTACTACCACACATTGGGTTCCGATAACTCGACCCCTCTCGACTTATTAGCCAACTTGATCTCTGTCCAGGAGTTGCAAATAGTTTCTGGTGTTTGTAGGTAGTGCTATTTTTCTACCGAGTGGCACCCGGCAGGGTGGACTTGGGACAGACTAGGCACACGTGGCCCGGTGTACCGAGTGGCACCCGGATGGTCGGCTTGGGAACCCTGTACACATCGTTTGGGGCCGTGAGCGAAACCCCGACCGGATCTCCTTGCGGATGGAACCCGAATAGGCGATAAACCTGGACTAGAGTCTTGTGTGGTTAGTCAGGTCGTGGCCAACACCCTCGCCAGGCTTCCGCTTGAAGGTTACCCAGATACATGACGTGTATATGGTGATAAGTGGTGAGAGCATGTGTGAAGAAGTACACCCCTGCAGGGTTTTCATGATCTATTCGAATAGCCGTGTCCTCGGTTATGGACTTCTTGGATGCTTACGTGGTACATAGACAACTTAAAGTGGACTCTCTAAAATGCTCAAGACAAGTGTGAGTGCTATGGATGGCCTTCTCGTAGAGAGACGGGGATGAATCCATAGTAGTGTATTGATGTGGTGGTTAGTGGACTCGTGTGTGCTGCCTCACCTCAAAGAAGTTTCTCGTTGTCGTAGAACAGGATAGCCACTGAGTCAAAGCTGGCTTGCTGCAACTAAACCCCACATTGCCTTCTTGATACTAATGCATGTATGATAGGATCTGATGTATGTCTTGCTGAGTACCTTTGTACTCACGTTTGCTTTATTTATGTTTTGCAGGTGAGACATCTGTCTCACTAGTAGTACCGCTTGAACTTCGACGACTAGCTTGTTACCTCAGCTACGGTCCTGTTCCCGTGGGAGGGACTTGTAGATAGTAAGGCTTCTTGGCCTTTTTCTTTTGTAGTTGTCTGTACTCAGACATGTAATACTTCCATTGCTTGTATGCTCTGTCATGAGACCTCTGCTTGTATTGATGTTATGTGGCTCTTCTGGGCCTTTATCTATATGAGTTTGCGTTATGTTCTGATGCCATGTTGTACAACACATACTTGCATGTTATGCATACGTGTGACGTGTATTGCTATGTGTGGGGTTCGACAATCTAGCTGTTTATCCTTGGCAGCCTCTCTTATGGGGAAATGTAGTCTAGTGCTTCCTTGAGCCATAGTAGTCTCCTACAGCCCGGTTCACCGGAGTCCTGATAGCCCAGCATTACTGCTCAGGACACTTGACTGGCCGGCATGTGTTTCGCTTCGTTCCTGTGTCTGTCCCCTCGGGGAAATGTCACGCGGTGACATCCGGAGTCCTGTTAGCCCAGTGCTACAGCCCGGATTCACACGCTGCTGACTGACATGCTCGATGTGAATCATGTATGCCTGTCCCCATTGGTTAGTGCCGCTTTGGGTTCACGACTAGCCATGCTAGCGACACAATCATATACGTGAGCCAAAAGGCGCAAACAGTATCGGGCCAGGGTAAGGCGGCACCCATGGGAATACCATGCGTGAGGGTGCAACGTGAGATGAGGTGTTACCGGCTAGATCGATGTGACTTGGAATCGGGGTCCCGACACAACCTCAAGTTGAACCCTGAGAAGTGCGTCTTCGGCGTCCCGTCCGGCAAGCTTCTCGAGTTCTTCGTGTCATAGCGCAGGATTGAGGCAAACCCAGACAAGATCAAGGCTATTGAGCAGATCAAGGCGCCCAAAGCGGATCAATGATGTGTGTCGGCTCGCTGGCTGCATTGCCGCCATGAGCCTGTTCATCTCCAAGTCCGCCGAGCGTGCCCTTCCCTTTTTCAAGATCTTGAAAAAGGCGGGCCCAATAGAGTGGACCCCAGAAGCCGATGCCTCAATGCAGGACCTGAAGAAATACCTTTCCTCCACGCCAATACTAGTTGCGCCTAAACAACAAGAGCCGTTGCTGCTGTATTTGGCAGCGACGAACCAAGTGGTCAGCGTCGCACTAGTGGCGCAGAGGGAGGTCGATGAGGAGGCAGCAATGGCGGCAGAACTAGCAGATGGCGAGCCGAAGATTCCCTCGGCAGGGCCTGGTGCCGACAAGGCGCGGCTCCCGGCAGAGTCTGGTGCCACCAGGGCGATGCCCCCACGGCCGAGTGAAGTGGTGCCCAAGAAAAAGATGATGTAGCACCCGGTTTACTTTGTCAGCTTCCTCTTGCAGGGGGCTAGGTCAAGGTATTCCGGTGTGCAAAAATTGCTCTTCGGCCTCCTCATGGCCTCGAGGAAGCTGTGTCACTACTTCAGGCTCACGAGATCACTGTCGTCACTCGCCTCCCGTTGCAATGGATACTGCACAACCCAGATGCAACCGGAAGGATTGTGGAATGGGCCTTGGAGTTGTCAAGCTTCACCTTAAGGTTTGAAAGTACCTCGACAATTCAGAGCAGAGTCCTGGCAGAGTTCATCATGGACTGGACCTCGATGCCTGACGAAGAAATCCAGGAGACTACTCTCCCCGGCAAGGAAGCAGACCGCAACTGGATCATGTACTTTGATGGAGCCCTCTCTCTGCAAGGCGCCGGTGCCGGCGTGCTGCTCGTCGCACCCACCAGAGAGCACCTCAAGTACGTGATCCAGATGCACTTCCCCAGGGAGATGTCCACCAATAGCACCGCCGACTACGAGGGATTGCTTGCCGGTCTCAGGATCGCGGCGGACCTCGGGGTTAAGAAGCTCATCGTCTGGGGTGACTCGTAGCTCGTTGTCAGGCAGGTCAACAAAGATTATCAGAGCCACTGATGGAAGCATACGTAGATGAGGTGAGGAAGCTAGAGGAATGCTTTGACGGTATCCGGGCAGAGCACGTCCCCCGAGCGGAGAACGACATCTCCGATTACCTGTCAAAGCGTGCCGCATTCAAGCTACGTGTGGAACCAGGTACCTTTTTGCTCCGGTTGACTCAACCATCCGTCGATCCATCAGCAGGGTAGAGCAAGCGGAGGAAATCAGGTCTCAGCAAATACTTTCCTACTGAGCCCCCAGGGGTTGCCGGCAAGGGTGCTGCCGCGAGCGCTGAGTCTGCCCAAGGGCAGCTGGCTCCGGCGAGGCGTCAGGCCCTGGCCATGGATGCAGTCGCTCCCATGGCAGAAGAGATGCCTTTGGTCCTTGCCGTCGAGCGTCGGGCTCCGGCATGGGCGCAGCACACCGTCCAATTCCTCCACATAGGGGAGCTTCCTAAGGATCAGGAAGAAGCGGAAAGAGTAGCCCATCGGTCCGCCCTATACCAGTTCGTCGATGACGTCCTGTACCGGAGGAGGCCGAAGGGTGTGAAACTCAAGTGCATCCCCTGAGAGGAAGGACTAGAGCTGTTGGCAGAGATACATGGAGGCATATGTGGCTCCCACATAGGGTCAAGGGCCCTTGCCAGAAAGGCGTTCCTGCAAGGTTTCTTCTAGCCCACCACCCTCCAAGATGCGACGGCACTAGTCACCAAGTGTGAAGCGTGCCAGTTCCATTCAAAGAAGCTTCATCAACCAGCTCATGCCCTTCAGACAATCCCTCTCTCCTGTCCATTCTCGGTATGGGGGCTCGATATACTGGGCCCTTTCCCCCGCGCTATCGGGGGCTTTGAGTACTTGTATGTTGCAATCGACAAGTTCACAAAGTGGCCAGAGGTGGAAGCAGTGAGAAAGGTGACTGCTCAGTCAGCCATCAAATTCTTCAAAGGACCGGTCTGCCGTTTTGGTGTGCCAAACAGAGTCATCACCGACAACGGCACGCAGTTCACAAGCCACACCTTCATGCAGTACATCCGAGACCTCGGCAGCAAGGTCTATTTTGCTTCCGTGGCACATCCACGGAGCAACGGCCAAGCGGAGAGGGCAAATGCTGAAGTGTTGTGAGGCTTGAGAACGAAGACCTTTGACAGGCTGCACAAGAGTAGAAGGCGCTAGATTGATGAGTTACCGGCGGTTCTTTGGTCGATCAGAACGACACCAAATCGAGCCACCAGCCAGACACCTTTTGCCCTGGTATACGGGGCAGAAGCAGTTCTCCCCATGGAACTCATACACAGGTCACCTCGAGTGCTCGCTTATGATGAGCTTGAGCAAGAACCGTTGAGCCAAGATGACGCGACGCTCCTTGAGGAAGATCGTCTTCGGGCGGCTGTAAGAGCGGCATGCTACCCGCGAGCCTTGCACCACTACCATAGCCGCAAGGTTCATGCCCGAAGACTTGAGGAAGGAGACCTTGTTCTTCGGCACGTTCAGTCTGCCAAGAATTCCAACAAGTTGACGCCGAAGTGGGATGGCCCTTATCGGGTAATACGAGTCACCAGGACGGGCGCAGTCCGCCTGGAGACCGAGGATGCCATACCAGTGAGCAACTCCTGTAACATCGAGCATCTTCGCAAGTTTTAGCCATAAGGTGCGGCTTGTCGGGCCTCCCAGCAAGCCACCTTTTGTATGAGCTTTGCCGACAAGGCATGTGACCCACTGTACAAAGCCAGGCGCAAACCCTGAGCATAAATAAATGAAGCGCTGGCGCCCTAAGTTATGGCATGCATGCTAGGTCGAGTCTTGCCCTTCGTTAGGGTTGATAGTGCTTAGCGGCGGCTAACCCCTAGCTTAGAGGTCGAGTGCGCGTCTCTCTGTTCTTCTCTGTCTTCTTCAGTTCACAGGACACATGAGTATCCTTGCCAAGCTGCTTTGGAAGGAAGGGGCCGGACCGGCATCCGGACCCCTGCAAGCCAGTATTGCCGGGGGCTACAAGAGCAAAGATCCACCCGCGGCAAGCCAAGGTTGCCGGGGGCTGTAGATTTAGATAAGTTCTCTATCCCTTATCATGCATTTCGTTATGAACTGAGGTATGTGAAACCACGTTTTATCCTTAGGCTCCCGTGCTCCCATCATTTCGGGCCCTAGGTCTCGTTTCCTGGGACCGAGTTTTGTCGTAGTCGCGGCAGCAAGGAAATGAAACGAGGAGCCTAATCCCACCTCATCCCTGCCTCCGCCAAGGGCGTGAGAAAGATCGAGCGGAGTGGGGGGACGACAAGGACTATTGCCGGGCGAGAAAACGTTTATCTTAAAGGTAACAAGGATTTACTCCTTGTCGTTTGTTTTACCTGCGAACGAAAAACCCAGCAAACATCCCTTTTTCATTAAAAAACATCCCGTACAGGTATAGTTCATACAAAATGAAAAACATGAACAAGGGGATTACAATTTCTGAAGTTAACAAAGGCCTGAAGGCTTACAAGACTAAAAAGAGATAAGATGCCCGTAGTCCCTTTTCTTGTCCCTCTCCTCAGGAAATGGAACAAGAAAGCAGAAGGGAAAAAGGGGTGCCTAGCCGAGCTACGAGTGGCAGAAAACACCAAGGGGACATCTTGGTGGCCGTCCAAGAGCTGGATGGTGATGGCAGTGCTGGAGGCAGAGCTCGAAGACGAGGCGGCAGGACGCCGGTACGTGACAAAGGCGTCGGTGCCCGCGTACTCCGACTTGACGGCCTTCCCGCCCGCCCTCTTTCTCTTTCGCAGCCTCCCAACGCCAGCCGCCCAAGGAGATGACCCCAAGAAGTTCAAGGAGCCGGCGATGCGGATGATGGGGTCACCAGTGCCGCTCAGAGCGGCGCCCGATGCCTAATCGGACCCGTCATCCTGCCGCCCGCTAGCCTCGTCGTCGCTGCCGTTGTCCTCCTCGTCACTCTTGCTCAGGGAGGAGTCTTCATCGTCAGAAGAGCTCTCCACGCAACACCTTATGCGAGTCTCGAAGTGCCCGAAGATCTTGACAGAGAGGAGGCCACCCTCCATTAGTTTGAAATGGAGAGTGAGCCCATCGTCAAGCTGTGGAGGCGAGTGAAGGTCTTCCACCCTCGGTGGAGATACATGACGTGAGGGGCGGGGAACTCGACGTCGGCCCATGTGCCGCCGTTCCCGCAGCCCCTCATATGCAACTGCAATGCCTGCGGCGGATCCAGCTCCATCTCCCGCGCGAATGGAGCTGGGGGCGAAGGCGACGGCGCGGTGGCTGGCGCAGCCTGACGAAGAATTCGCAGGGGTTCTCCCCGGCATGGCCCTCCATCGGAGGAGGAACTGCTGGCAGAGGAGAGGCTGATCTGACGCCCCGTCCTCCTCTTCCCCGAGCGCTACGCCCTCTACCCTGGCCTCGCCCACGGCCTCGACCCCTCCCCCTTCCCCTCGCGGTCGGCTCTGCCAACACGGGCTCAGGGGAGGAGGGACGCGTTGTCGAGCGGCAACCCTCACCGCCACCGTTGAAGGACCGGGATTCCCTTTCTCCATGGTGAATGAAAGGAAGGAGCGGAAGCAAAGGGAGGTAGAAGATGGAAGAATGCGGTGTGCCATCCCCCTCTTTATAAAGGAACGGGGTTGGGGCTTGGCCGCCACACTCGGCCAATCAAGACAGGGGAGGCACAGGGAACCAAGACCGACCCGCTGCCCCAACCAGCGACGGCCCAGCTTCCCGCCTCCAACGTCTGCCACCCCGAGCGCATGAAAGACGCGTGGCAGATGGTGCATAACCGAGGGGACGGGTGAGGCAACCACTCCCCACCCTGTGATCGAGGGAGTGGACGCCTTGAAGACTCATCCAGTAAATGAGCCGCGCCTCCATGCCTCCTTCCCTTTACGGGGAAGGCGCGAGCCGCCTCTTTACTGCGATGTGATGCATGCGTGTGAAAACCGCCCCACGCATGCCGCCCATGTCACGCACGGCCCTCCACCCCGCGCCGTGCGCGCGGGTCGTGGGAAGCACAGCGCGCGAAAAACCTTACCGCGGTAAAAACCGCCCCGCCTGCCCGCGCACCGTTTTGGGCCTGACCCAACAACGTGTCGCGCTTATGTGTGGCCCAGGCCCCGGGGCTCCTGTTGGTCTACAAAAATAGGGGCACATTTTTGTACCCCTTTACTTGTGCACGGGATGTCAGAGCCGCGCCCGTGACCACACCGAGCAGAGCAAGGGAGGTAAGCCAAGGTAAGATCGAAGCCCAAGATGAAGCAAAGCAACGACAAGGACCAAGGCCACAAAGATCAGATGGGCAAAGCAGGTTTCCCCGGCAAGGACCCTTGCCGGGGCAACTCGCCCACGCCAGCCGAGTGAGCCACCCTCGAACCCACCAACACTCAACAAATGCATTGGATAGGGCTCAGGAGGCACCTCTGTGCTGGCATGCAGATCTTCGTGAAGACAAAGAAAAGTCAAGGTCAAATGAGGATAGGAAGGCAGCCATCCTCACCGAAGAAACCCACAAGACCCCCGGCAAGATCCTTGCCGGGGACGGCTGCACGCCACGGAAAGACCCTTGCTGGGCCACCCGGCAAGGCCCTCGCCAAGTGCACCAGCAGGGCCACCGTCAGGCCCACACCAGCCAAGTCTACGCCACCGTTTGCATGCAGCTGCCGACCCAACCAGCTGGGCAGGCCCTGCGTGGTGACATGCAGCCCTTTGGGGAGACTCCACCATCGCGCCACCTTAGTTGCCTGCCTACCTACATGGCACAGCATGCATCGCTGGCCAGGGCGCGTGTCGAAGCTTGGAGGAGCGGCGACGGACGCGACGAGCCTCGCCCCCGCCCCCGATAAAGTGGAGGGACACCTAAGCCTCCCATTTAATGCGCTTTGTCCTGTAATACCAGGATAACCTCGCAACACTGTTGCCTTTCCACCTCTTGTGTGCCACTGTGGCAACCCCTTTTTCTATTAAAGGAGGCCCAAGGCGACGTGGGGAGGGATTCAGCTTTTTGGAGCTCGTTACACCCCGTAGCTAGTTCGAGAACTCAGAATACATCCACCAAAGCAGGACTAGGGTTTTACGCATCCTCGCGGCACGAACCTGGATAAACGAACCACGTGCTCTCTATTAGACCCGCTCTTCTCTGAACTCCGCGCCCCGCAACCGCAGTAGGGATTCTTGTGATCCCATAGGTGTCGTTTCCCACCGACACCTGTAGTGCACCTTTATAGCCACCTAGTTACATTGTGATGTTTGATACACCCAAAGCACTCCTATGGAATCCGGGAGTTGCGCAATCTCATGGTCTAAGGAAATGATACTTGACATTAGAAAAGATCTAGCAAACGAACTACACGATCTTTTGCTATGCTTAGGATTGGGTCTTGTCCATCACATCATTCTCCTAATGATGTGATCCCATTATCAACGACATCCAATGTCCATGGTCAAGAAACCATCGCCATCTATTGATCAACGAGCTAGTCAACTATAGGCTTACTAGGGACATGTCGTGGTCTATGTATTCACACTTTATTACGGTTTCTGGTTAATACAATTATAGCATGAACAATAGACAATTATCATTTCCAACAGGGTAGACACTCCTCCCACTCCTTGATGTTCTTCTTGATCAACATGAAGTAGAGTGGAAAGTGATCCATTCGTCACCTCCGTTTGGCACGGTTTGAGGATGGTATGCTGAGGGGAACAAGAGCTTGATTCTGAGCTTGGCGCATAGAGTCTTCCAAAAGTAGCTCAAGAACGTGACATCATGGTCCGAGACAATAGTCTTTGGAACTCCATGGAGGCGTGAGATTTCCCTACAAAAGAGATGTGCAACATGTGAAGCATTGTCTATATTGTTGCAAGGAATGAAATGAGCCATCTTAGAGAATCGGTCCACAACAACAAACACAGAATCTTTGCCATTTCTAGGTCGAGGCAAACCAAGCACAAAATACATGCTAATATCTTCCCATGGGTGATATGGAATAGGAAGTGGCATATAGAGACCATGGGATTGAGCTTTAGACATAGCTTTGCGACCTATAGAGCAACGGTTGGTGATGCGTGAGATGTCTTGGAACATCTTGGGCCAAAAATACTTCTTTGAGAGCGTAGTGAATGTCTTGTCGCGTCCAAAGTGTCCCATTAGTCCTCCTCCATGAGATTCTTGCAAAAGCACCAAACGAAGAGAAGACTCGGGAATACATAGTTTGTTAGCTCTCATAAGATAATCATCTTTGATGTAATATCGCTCCCAAGATGTATGCGTCAAACATTTAGCATATGGAATAGCAAAAGTCGGATCATGCGTATACAAGTCTTTTATGTGCTCAATGCCAATGACATTCAATTCAAGTTGGGTAACAAGCATGCATATGCGGGAAAGAGCATCCGCGACTACATTTTCCTTACCTTTGATATACTTGATGACATAAGGAAATGACTCAATGAATTCACTCAACTTAGCATGATGCTTGTTCAATTTAGTTTGACCCTTATGGTACTTAAGTGTTTCATGATCGGTGTGAAGAATGAACTCATGAGGGCCGAGGTAATGCTCCCAAACATGCAATACTCTCACTAAAGCATATAGCTCTTTGTCATAGATGGGATAATTGAGTTGCGCTCTGAAAAGTTTTTCAATAATTAGGCTATGGGGCGCCTCTCTTACCTTAACATATCTCCTATGCCATAACCACTAGCATCACAATGTATCTCAAAAGGTTTATCAAAGTTGGGCAAAGCAAGCAAAGGAGCATGTGTAAGTAAATTCTTGAGCTCATTGAATGTCGCATCTTGAGATGGTCCCCAAACAAAGGGTGCATTCTTCTTACTCAAAGCATGTAAAGGTAAAGCAATGGTGCAAAAATCCTTTACAAATCTATGGTAAAAACTGGTTAAACCAAGGAAACTTCGCACTTGTTGCAAATTTGTTGGTTAGGGCCAAGTTTTAATAGCATTGATCTTAGATTCGTCTACTTGAACACCCTTAGAAGATACTACAAAACCCAAGAAAACAAGCTTATTAACACCAAAAAGGCATTTGTCCATATTAGCATAAAGGTGCTCTTTCCTAAGGGTTTGCAACACGGTTATAAGATGGGTGACATGATCTTTAAGAGATTTGCTAAAGACAAGGATATCGTCAAAATAGACCACAACAAATACGTCAATGCAGGGTTGAAGAACAAAATACATGAGTCGCGTGAAAGTACCGGGTGCTTCAGATAAACCCATTGGCATAACAAGCCATTCATATAAGCCAAATTTGGTATTAAATGCGGTTTACCATTCATCACCTTTTTGGATGCATATTTGATAGTAGCTACTTTTAAGATCAATCTTAGAGAAAATTGTGGCTCCGCTAAGCTCATCTAGCATATCATCTAGACGTGTAATGGGGTAACCGTAACGCACGGTAATTGCATTGATAGGACGACAATCGGAACACATGCGATATGTACCATCTTTCTTGGGAACAAGGATTACCGGGACGGCACAAGGGCTCAAGCTTTCACGTACTTGTCCGTTGTCGATGAGGTGTTGTACTTACCGTCAGATCTCCTTAGTTTCCTCAGGGTTGACGCGGTATGGAGCCTTGTTAGGAAGAGGTGCCCCAGGGATGAGGTCGATGCGGTGTTCGATGCCTCGTTGTGGAGGTAGACCCGGTGGTACCTCATCAGGGAATACATCTTGGAATGCCTGTAATAGATATGATAACACTAAAGGTAGATTGTGAGAGATGTTAGTTTGTGGTGCCTCGTCCTTGCATAGAAGGACATAGTGCATGACACCTGATGGGTTCTCACACACATGTCTTATCTCACTTTTTGTGGCAAATAGGACTAAGTTATTTTGGTCGCTCATCGTGGAGGCACTCAATTTGGGCTTGTGGCGCTCACTCTCATTTTGGTGGTTCGCTCTCTCACTGTTATCTCCATGATTGGTGGCTTGCTTGTCGGCGATCACTTGGCTAGGATACAAAGGACGTAGACCTACTCCTTTCCCTTCATCTTGAAGCTATAGTGATTCGTTTGCCCGTTGTGGATGACACCTCGGTCAAATTGCCATGGTCATCCAAGAAGGAGGTGGCACACGGACATCGGAATGACATCACACTCCAAAGTGTCTTTGTATGCTCCGATCTTGAAGGAAACTTGCACCATATGCTCGACTTGGATAGTGCCGGAGTCGCTTAGCCATTGGACCTTGTAAGGATGTGGGTGCTTCATCTTGACTAATTGGAGCTTGGAGCATAGTTCCTCACTTTCCATGTTATGGCAACTCCCTTCATTGGTGATGACCTTCATGGACCTTCCATTGATGCCGGCTTTGGTGTGGAAGATATGGCATCTTTGGTCTTCGTCTTGTTAATGTTGAAGTGTCAAGACCTTAGATACAAAGAGAGCGGGGCTCGAATCTTCGTCACAAAAGACTTGATCATCTTCATCTTCGTTCACGCGCCGGTGCATGGCCACTTGCACAAGGGCTTCCATCTCCTCTTTTCTCATGGAGTCATATGTTCCGTCGTCGTTGAGGATAATGGAGTGCTTGTTCGTACATTCAAAGGACATGTGGCCTTGGCCGCTGCATGTGATGCACTTGATTTAACTTGTCCTGGTGGTCTTATCGGTTGGAGTAGATATGATGAAGCTCTTGGCTTGAGATTTCTTGTAGTAGGAGGACGACTTGAGGTTATCGAAGTTTTCTTGTAACTTGACTTGTCGCCGTTGCTTGTAGAAGGTGTTGTGGTCGTTGAAGCTTGGTTGTTGCAGAACCCATAGGACTTGGAAGAAAACTTCACATACTTGAAGTCATCTTGCACTTGTTGCTCTGCCTTGGTGGCTTGGTGCACTAGCTCGATGAGGTTGGAGTAAGGTTCGAAGTCGGCGATCTTCTTGATAGGGTGATTGAGTCCATTCAAGAAACGTGCCATAGTTTGCTCATCATCTTCCATGACATTGGCTCATATCATGGCAATCTCCATTTCCTTGTAGCATTCTTCAACGCTTTGTCTTCCTTGCTTGAGGAGTTGGAGTTTCTTGAAGAGGTCGCGGTTGTAGTAGGTTGGTACAAAATGTTCTCTCATGATATCCTTCTTTTGCGCCCAAATAGTGATGGGTGGTTCACCTCTTGCCTCACGGCGCTCAGTGACTTGTTCCCACCATATGAGTAGATAGTCTTGGAATTCAAGGGATGCCATGGCAATCTTCTTCTCTTCCTCATAGTTGTGCAAACAAAAGATTTTGTCGACCTTCAATGCCCATGAAAGGTATTCTTCAGGATCATTGCTTCCGGTGAACTTGGGCATGGTGAACTTTAGCTTGCCGTAGTGTTGCTCTTCATTGTGTTGGGGTCGAGGGTGATGACGTCCTTGACAAGGAGGATTGTCTCCCTCAACTTGCATTTGTCGTGGAGGATTTCCATTGTCTTCTTGCTCGTGGTGAATTTGGGGTTCTTGTCAAGCTTGTGGATGAGCTTGTCTAGCTTGTGGAGGAGCTTGAGGAACTTTATGATGCACATGTGATTGATAAATCCTCTCTTGAACTTCATCGCGAAGTGCTTCTTCTTGCTCGCGCCTATGACGATTGCGTGCGGCAACGGCGCGACTTGTATCATGGAGTGCACGTTGTGCCTCAAGTGCTTGAGCTTCTCGCCACAGTTGTTCTTGACGTTGTGCCTCAGCATCTTGATTTTCTTAGTGTTGTCGCGCTCTCTCTTCCTACTGTTGATGTAGATGTTGTCGTTCTTGCGCTTGCGCAAGGGTAGCTTGATTTTGGTGATGTTGGTGTTCTTGCACTCGAACTTGCTCTTGAGGGTCGATTCGCGTAGAGGAATGTGAGTTGCTTGACAGTCTTGACGCGCGGCTCGACAAAGAGTGCTCGATGTCAGTGTACTTGAGTTGTCGGAAGAGTGTCTACTTGAGTGGCTCCATCTTGAGTATGACGAAGTGGTGGAGGAGCGGTTGACCAACAAGGAATGAATCTCATCCATTCTTGCATTGCTTTCTTATTTTTGTTTGTCGAGCTTGTTGTCAAAGTAATCTCTTGTACGTTGCTCGGAGAGTCGCAAGTCAGTGGCGAGGTTGTTGATGCGGTCACTCAATGCTTGTTGTTCTTGATGCGAATCTTGTTGTGCACCAAAGAGGTGGTTCTTGGAGACATACTTGTCCAGGTCGTCGTCTTGCTGGATGAAGAATGGGTTGGTAGAAGAACTAGGCCTATCCATCATTCCAAGAAAATATATGAGTGGGAGAAAGAGAAGAACTTATACCAAATGTACCTTGACCGATGTTGAGGGTGGATCAAAGATCACTCAATGATGTAACAATGAAGTAGCACAATTGGTACCAATTCTTGTCAGTTCTCACACCTACACAAATAAATCTTATAGTGGAGCTCGGTTAGGATGGTGGCACAAAATTGATGCAATTGTTAGTGAGACTCAATAATGCTGGAAAAGATTCGCAAATTCGCAATGCAACAAGCAGACCAATATCAAGATATGGTACACGGAAACACACACACGGAAAGATAAATGGGGTCATGCAAACAAGGAATGAGACAAAATGTGGAATCCATGAAAATGCTCTTGTTGCACAACTCTAGAGATATGCTAGCATGATTGCACAATAGGCGAATACGAAACTCGTGCACAATCTATAAAGAAAAAATGCAATGACTTCTATCCCAAGTATGCTATGTGTACGGTATTACGATGATATGATCCAAGATGATCGAGTATGACAATCTTAATGTAGTATGATGCTATGGTTCTTGCTTAAAAGCTCTTTGCTTATCTTTTCTCTTTTTCTTAAAAGCTTGTTTGGATCTTTCTCTTTTGAGCTCTTTCTCATGCAAAATTATGATTAACCAAGATAGCAATTGTGTATATGTTATGACGACCTTGTGGCACAAGAGATGAGATCAAGATATGGATACCATTGATGATATGAGATATGCAACGAGATGATGATCACTAATGTGCATAAGTGACATTTCCGGCAATACTCAATGGCTAGTCTCGATGGGTAAGTGATGCAAAAGGAAGGCTATGGGGTTATCAATGAAATGGCAAGGAGTAGACGATGTGTCGTCGAGATTACCGTGGAGGGTTTGTCGAGTGTAAGCAAGGACAGATGATTCTGAAGTGGTCGGTGTCATAGTGCACGGTCTTCAGTACGTTTGCGAAGATTTCGTCACACCGTAGCCCGAGTTGTTGAAGTAGTGGAAGTTGTCCAAGATGTGCAGACTTTCTGTCTAGGCCGAAATTTCCGGCAAGACGGAAGGTCCGGGGTCCGGAAGTTCTGGGCGGGCCGGAAGGTCCGGGGGTCGCGATTCTACAAGAACAGGAAATTGGGGATCATGGAATTGGTCGGAAAAACTTCGGGAAAACCCAAATCCGAGGGGGAAAAGAAAAAATTTGGTGGATGGAAGGGTGGGGAAGCTAGATCTACGTGCCACACACGAAATCCACGGATCAAATCCAACAAAACTTCATCACACCAACAAATCACAAAAAAATTGGGAGGGCTATTTTTGTGGGGATTTTCAAAATTTGGATGAATCACAACAAAATTAGGCTAGAAAACAAAGAGGGAGGCTCCGAAATCATGATCAACATGGCTCATGATACCAAGATGATGTAGGGTAGAACCCTAGGTGCCTGATCTTTCACAAAAGGAGCGGATCCCGCGAAGAACACGAGGAACACAAGGGGAAATCACAAGGGAAACACAGGGATAACACGGGAGAAATCACTCAAACCAACAAGATCCGGTTACACATATGCTAGATCCTCGAAACACAAAGAGATATAAGATCCATGAACAACAAGGGACGACAGAAGTAGCCCGTTCTTCTCCGTGAGGAGGTCTTGAGGGGTCTTCCTGTGAGGGGTCTTGAATCCACTTAGGGGATCTTCTCCGTAGAGGCCGTGAACTCCGTTGGAGAAGGGGATCATGTGGAGAGAAAAAGCTTCTCTAATGAGCTACTACTTTGATAACCCTAATACTAAGATAGGAGAAGAGTATATATAGTCTCTGGGGCGAAAGGGTACACGGGCCTCGGCCCAAGTCACTGCGCGCAGGAAGGGCCGGAAGTTCCGGGCGACGCCGCAAGGTCCGGGTGCCGGAGGTTCCGGGTAGGTTCCGGGGAGGGTATGTCCTATCCAGAGAGTTGGCACGGGAGAAGCTGGGCTGGTGTCGGGGGACCAGAAGTTCTGGGCTAGGTTTCGGGCTAGTTCCGGGCTAACCAGAGCGTTGGCACGCCTGGGCTGGTCTGGGTCATCGGGCGCCGGAAGCTCCGGGTCGGCCGGAGATTCTGAGGGCCTGAAGCTCCGGGCTCTGGCCGGAAGTTCCGGGCTGGACAGAGAGTTGATGACTGTCTCTTCTTCTTCATCATCTCTCGGTTCCGTGGCTTGTGCGTTGTACCTGATCACACACATCATTCCAGACTTAGGCAGTAGCCATGTCTCACTCGAAGGGAAGGGAAACAATAGTAGGAGTGATGTCACCTCAGATTGAATAGCACGAGCTCTTGCTCTTGTCATGGGTCCACTTGGAGCTTGGATAGTCGAGGTAGTGTTCATGGGGATGACCGTGGGATGCTCAACATCAGATCCCTTTCGTTGATGTCTTCATTTCTCTGCATCGATGTATGATGATGATGTTGACGTTCTTCCTTCCGGATCTTCATCGTACTTACGAAGGGACAAGGGTTAACTTTGGAAGAATGGACCCCTACAAGGTTGCTTGTCTTGTAGATAACATTAGGGCAGGTGGGAGAAAGTAACTCTTGAATTGAAGCTTAAGAAATATTGAGAGCAAAGTAAGAAGGTACCATGAGAAGTTTCGAATGGGCAAGCAAGCATTCGATGCCTAATCAGAAGGTAAAAGGGGTTCAGAGCGATGAAAACAAATATTGCATTTGATACTATAAATATCATCTCTAGGATGGTGGCTCATGAATTAAGTACAAAGTCAAGTACAAAGGATACTTCGGAATCAAGGATGTACAGAAGAGTCGGGTTTTGATCCTGTGAAAATGTGGGTTATGGGCCCACCATGTGGGTTAAAAGTAGGAAGGGTACTGACATTTTGCATGGTCATGATAGCAAGGCCTGCTAGTTATGTTGGCAACAACGTTGGTACCAAGGGCGAGGGACGAAGAGAACCATTTTCCTACTCGTTGAAACAAGGCAGACCAATAGGCAAAGTTCTTGTCCATCAGTGGTTACCGGAATGTCATTAACAATAGCAACAGGGTCTTACTGACAGATTTGTACATCGAGGTGTTTACATAAGCGGGAAATATCATTGCTTAGGTAAGTCAAATTACAGGGAAGGTCAAACAAAACAATGGAAATTATACCAGAGTATCAAGAGTATACCTTTCCCATTCATGACCAGATAGCAAGTAGATAACCAATTAGGTAAAGGGGTGATGGAATTCATGATGTTACCCATTCAGCAATGTTTGTAAATGGGCAAGGGAAACACTTGACATTGTGCTTCCAATGTTCTTGTTGATGAACGAAGTACCACAGTCGTTCTTCGGGATAGCACTAACATGGTCATCAATGAAAGGTTCGTCTTTGGATACACATAGGATCCATCGGAAACAACTTATAAAATAAGTCGTACAATTTGAGCAAGGAAAAGATGAGTATGGAGCCCACGGGCTTAGCAACAATTCATCGAGGGGGCAAGGATGGTATTTCTCATCACGAATTCGATTGATATCCTAGAAGAGTTCAGAATGTTGATGATGATCACGACACATCTGTCGGGAGGTTTCTCGAACATGTAATCGATCATCGACAACATCAAGCAAAAGGAAGGGTGAAGCGAGAAGTTACCGGAACCACAAATAGGATTGCAAGCTTAGAATTGAAATTGCTTTTCAAAACAATCAATATGATGTTGAAAGTTCGATGTAGTTTAGCGCACTGTCGTCTTTGTGTTCTTGGGACGAAGGACATAGGTAGCACGGTCAAGCTTTAGCATGACGATCATGATGTAGCAATGAAGATTACTAGAAGTTGTTGAACCGGGGTGTGGAATCAATTCACTTATCGGTGTCCTGGAGTGGATAACAGCTCAGAACCCGGGGAAAATTGGAATCGGCGAGAATTAATAGTTGATGAAGAACTCATAAGAAGTAATGTAGTTCCATGATATTCTCGAGATACCAGAGGGTAAAACTTGAAGGTAGATCAGGATAGAGGTTGGACCGGTGAACTGATCTACAAAAGACAAGTACTTTAACTTGTCTGAGAAATGGGATCAAAGAAGAACAATATGGTCGAAACCACGATTGCGAAAGATAAATCATAGATATGAGATAAATTTATACCATGGGGACAACTATTGTTACGAGAAGCTTCCATGATAACATCTACATCATTTCCATGGTCATGAAAACAAGGTTCAAGGTCGAGTCCCAGTTCTCCAATGCATAACCTTTCATGCACTTCTCGCATTCGATGAAGTTGTAGTGTTGAAATTTTATCTGGCAAAATGTCAGAAGAGTATGACTCGTGAAAACTCTTGGGTTCACACGGATTAGGGAAGGCATACGGTCAAACCATAGGGGCATCTTAGGAACATATACCACGCATTTCAAGAATAAATGACGCAAGTTCGAAGGTAGACTATGGCTGACAAAAGCAGAGGATACAAATTTACCAAAGGCATTATGTATCAGGGGAAGACCTTCACGAGGTTCTTCTAATACGAAGGACACTATCGGATGATAATCCATTAATGGATCCGGTGATCAACAACGAAGCTGGTGTAAGTATTGTTATTCAACCAGCAGAAGAAATAATGCAGAGGCATTGGATTTTAGAAATATCTTACAATTTCAAAGCTTAAACACAAAGGAATTATGATTTCCAATTCAGGGGATCAGAAGCGGATGCTCTGATCAAAAGATAAGCAAGTTGAAAAGACATAGATCGACAATTATTCAAGGTTTGATTTGTCGAGAACCAGCTCATGTCTGGAGTGACGTCTGAGCCGAAGGGATGAATTCTAGTTTCGATTGACGATTGCGAACATTCACACACATGTTGAATTAAAAGGGGTAAGAATGACAATCTCAAAGGAGTTTAATGAATATTGCTAGACATATGGAATTAACCATAATGCAAGCAAGTAGGGAAGATTAAGAGCAATAGGCTACTAAGGATTTTCGAACGATCAAATAGTATTCCAAAGAATTTTGTGAAACACATGAACAACTGGAGATGAACAGATACTCGGTAAGTGTGAGGAATTATTCATAGTGGTACTCATGCGACAAAGATTAGCAAGGCAGTGGCACAAGGGATTCTTAAAAAGTCGGAGAATAATTTGACGTATCTTGTAAAAAACAAGAGCGTCCAAGAAAGAAAGTAAGTAAGATATGTGTATGTATTTATCTATAGGGATATATCGGTGATAGGGAATTGCAAAAGCGACAGGCACAAAGTCTCGAGAGAACACCGGAGAGCAGATTTGGAATCTTCTGGTGTACCAAGCGATCATTTGGAGTGAGGGACTCTCCGGGAGAAAGTAGTTACGAGAATCTAAGTCAGAGTTAGTAAAATATTTAACCTGAATAGAAGATAGATTAGAGTCTCAGAGTAAAGATGAGGTATAAAAGATCCTAATACCACCCAATTGTGATGTGGGCCCGTAAGCCACACAACAATGTTAGTAAAAGAATTCCAAAGACAAGACTCAACTTCGGCTAAGGAGTTGGAAGGGGGATAGCTACAGGTAGTCGGCTCTGATACCAACTTGTGACGCCACCAATGCAATCGTACACTAATCATATATGCAAATATGTACGATCAAGATCAGGGACTCACGGGAAGATATCAAAACACAAATTTGGACACAAATTAAAATAAAACAAGCTTTATATTACAAGCCAAGGGCCTCGAGGGCTCGAATACATAAGCTCGACTACACCAGAGTTAGCAGAAGCAACAATATCTTAATACAAACACAAGTTAGACAAGTTTGCCTCAAGAAGGCTAGCACAAACATCAACATGGATGGAAAAGGCGAGGCCTCCTGCCTGGGATTCTCCTAACTACTCCTGGTCGTCAGTGGTCTCCACGTAGTAGTAGGCACCCTCGGGGTAGTAGTAGTCATCCTTGAAGGTGGCGCCTGGCTCCTGGGCTCCAACATCTGGTTGTGACATCCGGAAAGAATGGAAAAGGGGGGAAATAGGGAGCGAAGAAACCGTGAGTACTCATCCAAAGTACTCGCAAGCAATGATCTACACTACGTATGCATCAGTATCAATGAAATGTGCTGTATCTGTGGACTGAACTGCAGAATGCCAGAAGAGAAGCGGGAAAGCCTAGCCTATCAAAGACTAGCATCTTACAGCATCAAAAGAGATAAGAGTGGCATATTATAATATTAGTTAGTATGTTGTAACATCACCCCAGAGATCACTTCCACGACTCCCTGCGAGAAAGCAATCCCCGATCCATCATATCCATTACATACCTCATCATCAAGTTCTAGTTGTATCGATTAGGATACAACTCTGAGCGTCCATAACCATGGACACGGATATTCGAATAGATAGAATAATTCCCTACAGGGGTGCACAAACTTACCCAACACGCTCGATCGAAACTCCGACCGAACACACCATCAGTTCATGACCACCCTCGGCTGATCAACTGAAAGTACATATAGTCCCCATGTGTGGTTTTGGTAATTAAATGACAATTGTAATGTACCAATGTTTGCATTGAGATATACATTTGAAGGAACGTTCCATTTGCAATGCATGAAGAATATTGGATGAATTGATGGATGAAATCCATCAACATAAATATATGAATTGAGAATTGATAATCAATGATAATTCCTATAAAGAAACAATGACATCAAGTTATATAGGAAGGTTTGTTCCATGGGTGATGCAAGAAGGATATTGAATGGATTCCGAATGAATGCCATATACATATAGTTGTGCATCAAGATTAATCATGGAGCAAAGATAAATGTTGACCAACATGAAGATTGAAGATTGAATTCAAAGATGGTCAACACACAAGCACAAATCATGTGCCACATGAGGTCTTGTGGTATGGTTAGATTTTGTCAATTGTGCTCTGTGTACTAACCCATTTTATGTGTTTTCTATGTCTGTGTGGGATAGGTGATTCTCATGGACTTACATCAAGACAAATATTTCAAGTGCCCATGAGAGGATGACATCAAGTGATGATGATCATGGTTTACAAGGGCAAGTTCAAGATAAGCAGTCTGGAGAATTATATGCTTGAAGCTTGCAGATGATCATGTGATGGACATGTGAAGATGAATACAAAGCAAAGCTTCCCATATTGTGTACAGGGAGCTACTTGAAGACTTCACTAATGTCTTTCCTTCAAGTTGAGCCAAGAAGAAACATCAACATCAAGCTCAAGTGAAAGGCTCCAGTCAAATGTATTAGTTCCTTTGTCATTAGTGTTGTGGAACGATGACCACAAAAGAAACACATACACTCAAGAATGGATTCACGATAGCTATGTAGTATAGCTCTTTTATGATTCTTGAGTTATAGGGATACCGCACTGTTAAGATGTTATCAAAGGGGTTCATGATGGATTTGCTCAAGTCAACATCTTCTCACACAATTCCACTCATATCCTATATACCAAACAAAATCCAAGGCCAAATAGGTTTCCCAAATATATGATAACACCTTTGCATATTTTGCATCCTCCATTTTGGTTTATGTTAGATGGTTCTCTATGTGAGAACCTGGGGTTTTTCCATAGCTTCAAAACGAGCGCAAGATCATCAAAATCGGAGTTAATATGAAAAAGTTATGCATGTTTTACTTTCGGTATGTTGGCTGTCTTCTGCGGGGATGGAAGTTCCGGGTTAACCAGAGAGTTTGCACATATCTGGTCCAAAGGGAGCCAGGAAGTTCCGGGCTTCCCGGAAGTTCCGGGGGCCAGAAGTTCCGGTCAGATTCCGGGCCATGTTCCGGGCTAACCAGAAAGTTTGCACATATGTGTCCAATAGGAGGCCCGGAAGTTTTGGGCTTGCCTAGAAGTTCCGGGCTGCATTTTTTTCTATGCGTAACAGGCAGATTTGGTGGAGCACTACATAAAGCACCCTTCTTCCCTATCAAGGGAGAGTTTTTGGATATGAGATTTCCCCATTCTTTTGAGCTCTATCCTCCTCCCCCAAGCCTCAAAACTCCAATCCATTTGGGGGAAAACTATCCCATGGATCTAGGGTTCATTTGTTTACCTCCTCCATTGTTCCTTTCCTCTCCCATCCCTCCATAGCATTAGTTGCTTTTGGTGGGATTTGTGAGAGAGGGATTTGAGCGTTCTCGTGCTAGACCCCGAAGAGATTTGTGAGAGTTCTTGAGAGAGATTTCCTCCCAGCATACACCCACTCCTCCTCTCTCTTTCGACCAAAGCAATTTCTGATTTGAGCAAGACTTGAGCATTTCCCCCTTGATCTTGTTACTCTTGAAGGTTGGAGACTCCTAGGCAGTAGGAGTGCTCCGGTGAGGAATAAAGTTGTGATTTGTCCCCTGGAAAGTTTGTGAAGGTTTGGAGGCCGCCTCAAGGTCTACCACTAGTGGTTGGGAATCGCCTTCATGGTGATATCTCAAGGAGAATAGGGTGAGCCTTCATGGCGTTGGTGTGCCTTCGTGGTAAGATCCACCTCTCCAAACAGTGACTAGCTTCCCTCCACGGAAGTGAACATCGGGATACATCTCGTCTCCGTGGCTTTGGTTATCCCTAACCCTATCTCCTTACTTGTTGTTTACTTTGGTCTCTTGACCTTGCATTTACTATATATTGTTGTCCTCATTATATTGTGTTGTCTATTTCCTTGAAGAGATTATTTAGGCCTACCATTTATATCCCACAATTCATACTAGCTACTATTGATATATCTTGTGTTTAGTGTGAATTGCTAACTTGTGTCATACACTTACATATCATGTGATATTGCTCAAGTAAGTTTGTGTAACTTACTTGTTCTTGTTAGTTTCCTTGTTGTAATGACCTCATTTACATTAAGTTGTTGGTGCACTTAGTTGAGCCTAGTATATTTAGGATTTGTGCTTGAAAAGTATCCGCTAAGTTTATTTCCGCATTAGGATAAAGCCAAATCTGTAGGAGTTGTTAACACGCCTATTCACCCCCCTCTAGGCCACATCGTGGTCCTTTCAATTGGTATCAGAGCTAGGTCTCTCTTTATTAGGCTTTACCGCCTAGAGAGTATCGATGTCGACCAGTGATTTAGTACACAATGATACCTTTGATTTAGATGGCACAAATTATAACTTATGGAGAATTCACATGCTTTGCCGCTTTTGGGCCATGGGTAAAAATGCTTTGTGAATTGTTCTTGTAGGTATTTCTATTCCAAAGGGTGGTCCATCTATCGAGGATATGCTTCTTGATTGTGAGGTTTCTCTTGCCATTCATCAAACTATAACATTTGAAGTGTTTAAGTCAATCTTAACCTGTAAGTCAGCTCATGAGGCTTGGACTAAACTTGAAGAAATATATGGTGGGTCCAATCTTGATGAAGATAATAATCTTTGGGAGGAGTTAATGGAGGAGCTCTCCACATTTTTATATCATGAAGAGCTTTCTATTACTTGCACCTTCGATTACTTAGACACTTCCACATCTTCCACTTCACCAACATGTGGTGTGCCACAAGGTAATGACATGGTGAGTGAAGAAATATTTTCTGATGATATGTTTTCTCTCCCGTGTTGCCATGATCGAAATGCTTTGGTTTCCTCTAGTTGTTCTATGACTAACCATGTAGATGAAATCAAGAAAGATGAGGCACGCTTGATTGATGAAGAACTCTCTTCTCCAAAAGAATCATCATCAACCCCTTTGGTTCACATGTCCCTCATGGCAAGAGAATGACGAGGTTGCATCTTGTCTTAGTGATAATGATGATAGTTGTAATGAGGATGATGATGATGACTTGACTCAAAATATCTATGAGATTGGGAAAACGCTCCATAGAGCTAAAAATAACACTTAGAAAAGGTTCCAAGATGTTCTTGCTTGCTTTGAAAAACGTAATGATTTATTTCTTAACGAGCAAGCTAAAAGTTAACAACTTGAACATGAACTTGCTAAGGCTCATGAAATTCTTAGTGGCTTGAGGTCTTCGAAAGAAGAGATTAAAGTTACTCATTGTAAACTTAAAGTGGATTTTGAGCTCCTTCTCCTTGAACACAATAGTGTCAAGGGAGAGCTTAAAGATGTCTCTAAGTCTCATGAGGAGCTTCAATCAACTCATGAGAAGTCTCTAATTGCTACTTGCTCCTCTCATATTGATAATGATGTTTGTGCTATTAACTCAGTTTCATGTGAAGCATCAATTTTTAAGGAGAATGTTGAGCTATGTGCTCAACTTGCTTTGCTAACAAGAAATTATGGAAAATTGGAAGAAAGTCATGAAAAGCTCTAAGGCACTCATGAGGATCTTTTAATCTCTTATAGTAAGCTAAAGTTAGCTCATGAGGCTATGGTCACCGAGGTAAAATCTTGTGAGTCTCATGTGAACATTAGCACATCTACTCTAAATGCTTTACTGCCATGTGCTAATCCTTGCAATTCATCCACCTCTCATATTATTACCACTCATGATGACTTGCTCACCTTGTCTTGTTGCTGTAATCATGAAGTTTATACTTCCACTAGCCCTCTTGTTTCTATTGTTGGAACTAACCATGTAGTGGAAATTAATGATCTCAAGGCCCAAGTCACTAGTTTGAAGAAAGACTTGGAAAAATGTGGTAATGTGATCTTGTGTGTCCAAAAGGAACCACAAGACAAAAGTGGACATGACTTCATCTCCAATAAGAAGTCCAATAACATGATGAAGAAACAAGATCAAGTCAAGAATTTGGCCAACATTACTTGCTTCAAGTGCAAGAAAGTTGGTCACCATGTGAGATCTTGTCCACTAAAGAAGAAGGCTTCAAGTGTGAGGCAACAAGGGAAGTGGCCTCATGTTCAATCTCGAGATGAAGAAAGGCCTCTACGCATGATTAACGGAGATAGTGCTCCCCAAGTTGAGAAAGTAAAGAAAAAGATAAGGGGGAGTACATGCTGCAATGTTTGCTGTAAGAAGGGACACATAGCCTCGTCATGTCCCAATGGTAACATCTCTAAGCCTCCAATTATCACTGATAATTATTCACTTAGGAAGGACAATGTTGGCAATTTGTTTGCCAAGTATGTTGGTGCCCAAAGGGGTTTGGAAGTGGATATGACCATTTGGGTTGCCAAGCCTATTGTGACTACCTTCTTAGGACCCAATTTAGTTGGGGACCAGCAAGCTCAAATATGATCAATGGGTGTGTGGAGCGCATTGGAGACTTGGCTGGTTCATGAAGAAAAATGATTCTCAACATTTATTATGGTCCAAGCCAAGTCAAGTGGATTATCATCATATTTGTTAGTCAAATGCTCCTCGAGGTGGTAACTTGTACTTATATATTCTATATTGAAAGTTACTAGTCCATTGCATGTTTAGGTTTTGTACCTAGCATGTTCTTGCATATGTTGTGCCTCCTAGTATGCTTGATTTGGGTTATCTAGCATGCGTAGGTCGCAATGGACTTCATATATTTGTGTGTGTGTGTGTGTGTATGTCTCTCTGTGTGTGTGTGTGTGTTTTTGAGCCTTTATTTCTACATTAGTTGAATATTATTTGGCTCTTTTGAGATATTTATGGAACATCACATTATGGGGGAGTGCTATGTTTCACGCATTTCGCAAATCTTAAATGTGTATATATGTGGGATACCACCTAGTATGATTAGTGCAATACTATCTAGTTACTATGTGGTATGTAAAGCTCATTTGAAACTCAAAATCTCATTCAGTAATTATCCTTAGTTGGATTTCATTTGCCTCTTGTGGACAATACATGGATTATCACATTATGGGGGAGTGATATGCCTTGTGCATACTGCAATCCTTGCATATGTGAATAATTAAGAAATACCACTTAGAATTTATATTTGAGGTTACCTTATATCTCTATGGCATGCAATGCCTTGTTTACGTATGTCATTCTTGTGTGGTTTTTCCAATGGTTATCTTAAAAACCATATTTGGAAAATTGTTTGATTAAAGCTATTCCAGTTGTTGCTTTGCATGATGATCTATCTAATTTGAATGTTAATAATTTTCTATCCAAGCATTGTGTTTATTTCTAAACTCTCATCTTATGCTTGCGTTAATATAGATGATCATGTACTTATTTGATTTCTACACCTAATGATAACTCGAAATACCTTTTTCTTTGAGTTCATCTTATTGATTTGTATGGGATTATGGGAGTTTTTTTATCTCATTGTTTATAGTGTCATTTATATACTTCAGTGAGATATTCCTATGAGTATGTCACTACTAGGAAAAGGGCTATAGATGGAAATGACACTAATAGCGCACCAGACAAGTGGTGCGCCATTAGTATATACTAATGGCGCACCACCCTCTGATGCGCCATTAGTGTTGAAACTACTAATGGCGCACCCTGACCACGGTGCGCCATTAGTACCAAATTTTTTTTTGAACTAGTGCGCCTGTCCAAACATACTAATGGCGCATCCCCTGGTGGTGCGCCATTACTAGTTGTAACTAGTAATGGCGCACCATCCAGGAGGTGCGCCACTAATGTTATTTTTTTTATTATTGCTTTTATTCCTTTTTTTGCAAAAGTTCTAATGGCGCACCGCCAGGGGGTGCGCCATTAGTAACCTGGACTACTAATGGCGCATTTGTTGCTGGTGCGCCATTAGTAAGTGGGCAGCAACAAGATATTTTGGACAGCCTCTCCTCCCACACTCACTTTCTCCCCACTTCATTCTCTCCACCGCCTCCTCCTTGTCTCGGGTGCCTCCTCTTTTTCACCTCATTTCCACCATAGATTCATTCAAATTAAGTGGTTAAGTTACCTTGTTTTGCTAGGTAAGTAAGGGGGGAAGCTATATTTATGTTGTTCTCCCTACAAACAATGTGCACATGCACTTTTTATGGCCTAGCTAGATCTATGTATGTTCGTGGTGTTGCATATGTTTGTGGTGTTGCATATGTGTTTGTGTTTGGAGGTGTACCGGTATTTGAAATGCGATAGTTGCCAATATTTTGCCGGAATGTTGATTCATTTCCGTTTCGGCGAGAATTTTGGCATTAAGCATTCTTTTTGGTCCTATTTTTAGGGAAAGTCATGCCAAATTTTTTCTTGGTTCTAAAATATCGTTTTGCTCTACCCCGCAGGCGACCATGGTCCGCACGATGACCAAAGGCATCGTGAATAGGTTTTTGAGGTCCGCGAAGGCCGAGATGCTTCAAAATAACGAGACGGAGATAAGATGTCCGTGTCGAAGATGCAAGCTGAATAGCCTTATTGCGGACCCGGATTCCGGGCAGGTGCGGGACCACCTGCTCTTGCGTGGTTTCATGGATGGCTATCGGTGGCAAGGTGATGATGATGACTACGAAGTCGTTCATGGGGGCCGGGCAAGAAATGAGGAAGGGCAGCAAGACAACCACCGCGGCTCGGGGGGGCGAGAAGACGAAGAATCCCCAGGAGATGATCACGACGGTGATGCTGTACACAGTCATCATGTAGAAGATGCAAGACATGATGATGATGCCGGTGGAGCAGACGACGTTGGACCATCCATGGGCTGGGTGTAGGACCCTCATATTCAAGAGCTGCTTCTCAAGCAGACGGATAACGCAAGAGCTGCCGCCCAAGAGAAAGCCAAGATGGATCAACTTGAGTTAGACGCGGTTACTCCGTTGTATGAAGGATGCAGGCCCGAGGATACCCGCCTGAAAGTAACGCTCATGGCTCTGGAGATGAAGGTAAAACACAAAATGACCGACGCATGCTTCGACGAGAACATGTCATTCTGGCACGAACGTCTTCCCAAGGGGAACAAGTGCCCGACCAGTTTGGAGGAGGCAAAGAAAATCGTGTGTCCTCTGGATTTACCGCACGTGAAATACCATGTGTGCATGAACAATTGCATCATTTATCGGGACGAGCACGCGGAGTCTACAATATGTCCGGTGTGCGGTGTCACTCGATACAAGAAGAGGAAGAAAGCTCCTCGAAAAGTGGTGTGGTACTTTCCGATCACTCCTCGTCTGCAGCGGTATTTCGCGGATCCTAAGGTAGCAAAGCTCCTGCGTTGGCACGCGGATAGGGAGGAGAAGAAGCGAGAAGATGACGCAAATGATCCGGAGATAGATAAAAAAGACAAGATGCTGAGTCACCCTAAGGATGCGAGCCAGTGGCAAGCATTGAACTTCGAATACCCAGAATTTGGGAACGATCCAAGGAACATCGTGCTGGGCGCGAGCACCGATGGAGTCAATCCGTTTGGCAGCCAGAGAAGCACACATAGCACCTGGCCTGTGTTTGTGTGGATGTACAACCTTCCCCCCTGGTTGTGCATGAAGAGGAAGTACATTCACATGAGTATGCTAATTGAAGGGCCGAAACAACCAGGGAACGACATCAATCTGTATCTGGGGCTGCTGAAAGAGGAGCTTGACACGCTGTGGAAAACGCCAGCCAATACGTGGGACGCCGCAGAGAAAGAATATTTCCCTATGAGAGCCGCACTGCTCACGACGGTGCACGACTATCTCGGTTACGGATATCTTGCGGGGCAGGTAGTCCACGGATTTTCTGGATGCGTAAGGTGCATGGATGACACAACGTATCGCCAGCTAGATAGAGATCCCGGGTCTTCGAAAACCGTGTTCATGGGACATCGAAGGTGGCTTCGCGACGATGACCCGTGGAGGAAACGCAAGGATCTGTTCGATGGTGAAACCGAACCCCGAAAACGCCCGTGTACGAGGAGCGGCGAGGAAATAGACAAGCTGTTGAAAAATTGGAAAGACTGCCCACTGCCGGGAAAGAAGCAAAAGGCGCCAGAGCCGGGAAAGAAGCGAAAGGCGCCAGAGCCGCTGCTGAAGGTATGGAAAACGAGGTCTGTTTTCTGGGACTTGCCGTACTGGAAGATCCACCGTGTGCCTCACAGCCTTGATGTCATGCATATCACGAAGAACGTGTGCGAGAGTCTGCTTGGTACCCTGCTCAACATGCCAGAGAGGACCAAAGATGGGCCGAAAGCAAGGGCAGACTTGAAATCAATGGGCATCAGGCAGGAGCTTCACGCTATATATGATGATGATGATGATGATGATGATGATGATGATGATGATGATGAGGCGAAGCAGGACACAGAAAGTCGTCGCAAAGGCAAAAAGGCCAAGAAGACCGGAAATGACTACCCTCCCGCGTGCTTCACTCTAAGTCAGGAGGAGATCGAGCAGTTTTTCACCTGCCTCCTAGGAGTAAAACTTCCTTACGGTTACGCGGGGAAGATAAGCAGATACCTAGACCCAGCAAAGCAGAAGTTCAGCGGGATGAAGTCTCACGACTATCACGTGCTGATGACGCAGATACTTCCAGTTGCAATCCGTGGGATCATGGACGCGCACGTCCGTGAAACGTTATTTGGCCTATGCAACTTCTTCGACGTCATCTCTCGGAAGTCGATTGGCGTGAGGCAACTCAGAAGGCTACAGGAAGAGATCGTGGTGATACTATGCGAGCTTGAGATGTACTTCCCGCCCGCATTCTTCGACGTTATGGTGCATCTGCTGGTCCATATAGTGGAGGATATCATCCAACTCGGGCCGACGTTCCTGCACAGCATGATGCCGTTCGAAAGGATGAATGGTGTCATCAAAGGATACGTTCGCAACATGTCACGTCCAGAAGGAAGCATAGCCAGGGGCTTTCTGACTGAAGAGTGCATCTCCTACTGCACGAATTATCTAGGCATCGAGAACCCCGTTGGTCTGCCCGTCAACAGGCACCTCGGCAGGCTCGCTGGATGGGGTCACCGTGAGGGTCGCCGCGAAATGCATGTCGACTTCGAGGGTCGACTCGCCGACTTTGAAAGAGCAAACCTAGTCGCGCTACAACACATAGACGTGGTCGATCCTTGGGTGGTAGAGCACAAAACGTTTATTAAAAAGACGTACAATGACAGAGGCCAACAGAGGACGGACGGAGATACACTCAAAGAGCACAACTCATGTTTCACGCGTTGGTTCAAGCATAAGCTTCTGTCGTACCCTTTACATGAGGATTCTTCCGCGGAAGAACAACTCATATTCGCCTTGTCACAGGGCGCCGAGCACAACCTGATGACCTATGAGGCGTACGATATCAACGGCTACACATTCTACACCGAGGCCAAGGACATGAAGAGCGATGGTTATCAGAACTCCGGGGTAACGATGGAATCCTACACCGGTAACGACAAGGACAGATCTACGGAAGGATCGAGGAGATCTGGGAGCTGAGCTATGCTGGAGAGAAGGTCCCGATGTTCCGTGTCAGATGGGCCAAGAACGTCATAAAAGAAGACCGGTATTTCACCACCATGGTTATACCCGAAGCCAAATCCAAGACCGCGGGCGCAAACGTCACCGCGAAAAATGAGCCATGGGTACTGGCTTCCCAAGTGGACCAATGCTTCTTCATTACCGACCCGCCAAAGCCCAGTCGTGTTGTCGTGAGGAGAGGCAAAAGGAAGATCATCGGAATGGATGGAGTAGCCAATGAGCAAGACTTCGACAAGTACGGCGACCCGAGGATCGAACATGACGACGATGATGAAGTAGCAGCATACACCACAAGAAGAAGCAGGACCACCCTACCTAAAGGACGTCCGTTCCACAGAAGAACTCCATTTGCGAAAAAGAAGGGCAAGAAGATTGTGAACAGATAGCTAGCTAAGATCGATTGTATTTAAATCGTAGCCTTCATTTCTCGATTGTATTTCATGGGTACTTTTTGAACTATCATGAATATTTTTAAATTTCATGGACACTCGATCTCGATCCCCCTCCATCTCGATCGCTATCCCACCTCGCCAGATCCGGCCCCCCTCGCCGCCGAGCACCCCCCAGTCCACCGGCCGCCGCCGCCGACCCCCCGCACCCTCGATTCCCCTACTCAACCGCCGCCGCCGACCCCCCGCACCCCGCGCACCGTCTTATAAAAAAATTAGTATCAAACAGCTTTTTAAATGCTACTGTCTTATAAAAAAAATATTACTGTTATTATTTAAACAAGTTTGAACATATTTAAACATAAATAAGTATCAAACAGCTTTTTAAATGCTAAAAAAAATTTGTGGAGCCTGGGAGTCGAACCCAGGACCTCCTGGTGTGAGAACTGGCTGCTGACCAATCGAGCTAGTAGAGTGGGCTTGACATAGATAGGTTCTGGTACTACATAACCTTTTGGCTCGAGTTGAAATAAAAAAAATACTAATGGCGCACCACGGTGAGGTGCGCCATTAGTATGGACATGCTAATGGCGCACCACGGTGAGGTGCGCCATTAGTATGGACATGCTAATGGCGCACCACGGTGAGGTGCGCCATTAGTATTGTGGCCCCCCTTCGCCCGATCCCCCTTCGCCCGATCCCCCTCGCCAGTTCTCTCCCTCTAGATCCACCGCCGCCGCCGCCGCTGCCCTCGCCCTCGCCCTCGCCCTCGCCCTCTCCCTCCCTCGCCCTCTCCTCGCCGCCCGGACGCCGCCCGGACGCCGCGCCGACGCCGCCTCGACCCCGCCCCGACCCCGCCGCCCGGACGCCGCCCCGACCCCGCCGCCCGGACGCCGCCCCGGACGCCGCCCCGACCCCGCCGCCGGACGCCGCCCCGGACGCCGCCCCGACCCCGCCGCCCGGACGCTGCCCCGCCGCCCCGACGCCGCCTCGACCCCGCCCCAACGACGCTGCCCCACCTCGACCCCGCCCCGTCCACACCACCGTTGACCCGCCTCCCTCGACGCCACGGCGCCGCAGGACCTAGACTAGACGCCCAAGGTACGACCACCTCCTCCTTACTTCTCCATTCCGCAAGTCCATAGCCTCCTCTCACGTGCTTGCTTCCTTCTCCATTCCTACTACTACTCCCCTATCAGAACAGAACACCATTGATCATGCACAAAATTATGCTGGTGAGGCCTGATGGTCACCGCCAGTGGAACACAGGGAATCAGAAACTGAAATCCGGGTTTCAGGAGATAATCAGACATAACTGGAACACAGCTCCCAACTCAACTAACCCGAATTTGAAAGGAGTTCATCTCTATTTGTCAAATGGAGATAAAGATGGCGATTAGTACTACCCTTCAGCTTATCAGCAGTTAACAATCTCGATTTCGACTTGGAATTAGACACTCAAAGATACAAACAACTGCTGATATCCTAAAAATTCAGAACAGTATAGCTATCATTTTGAAGTTTGAAACTAAAAAATATCGACAGCAGTAATTGTTCTAAGATGGTTCAGGATAGTGGATCTTAGGCATTACATTTTTCTTTTTGATGAAATAGGCATTATATTTAAGCTGGCAGTACAGTAGGCATAACCTTCTACCTCACTTAAACAGTTGACAATTCTTTACCTTAGTCTTTGCATCCCATCAGCAAGCTTTTATTGGTGGCTCACCAAAACCAAACATCTAAAGGCATCCTCCTAGCCTCCTGGTACATCAATTTCAAGGTAGGCGAACCATGGTTCCATTTAACCAAGTGAACTTCCTTTTCTTCTTGCTAGGAGTTGAAAATTTGGCATTTGTGGTTGTGACGGTTAAATGAAATGGAGATACTCCTCAGTAACAGACCAGGTGAATAACTTATGTGCACAAGTGCAGCAGAAAATTTACAACAGACTAATTAGATTCATTTTTCTTTTGTTTGAGAGAGAGTTAGCTGGAATTTTTGAATAAAACGTAAGTCTAATCCCAGCGAAAAATTCAAGCTATCTTAACCTCCAATTTTGATCAAGTAAACTCAATATTTCTGGGACAGTTAGAGTATCCATCGATCATATTTGAACCTAATACCAATTCATTCATCTCCATACAAATATAAAACACACATCAACAGAAGCATTAATCCTATTAATCTTCATACATTGATCCTATTTGTCCCTTAAGCCCAGATCTGATGACCACTGCAGACACAACAGAACAGAGGCACTTCATCACCCACGGCTGAGAAAGCAAGGTAGAATCACCACACTGGTGGGCACTTCATCACCCAGGTATAACTTTTACTAATTCATGAATAAATATATATTTTTCACTACATACATACTATTTCTCTTTTTTTTCTGTTCTTTTCAGATCAATATTGTTGTGATCTTTCATGTCTTTTATAACAGGGAAAATGGTTGTATATGATAGACATCGAACCGTTTCTGTAAACTGAGTACTAACTGAGTTCCCTAAAAAAAGAACCTTAGTACTAACTGAAATATGATGGAACAGAAAATACAATGAAATCAATACGGAACATGCTAGATAAATATTGCCATGAAACCAGATGACACTGATAATTTTAGTGGAAAACAAAGGACTCTTCTGTTATTTTTAGTGAAAAGTTGGTCCACCGACCACTCACATATCCAATTTCCATGATCCTCAACGGAAGTCAGAAACACAACATATCCATGGACTTCTCATTGTTCAAAATCTTCTCTTAGGATTAACCACAACAGCATATCGGGGGTTCAGGAATCAAAATATCAGTTACATCAAGAGTTAGCAATGACCAAACTGGCATGTAACAGAGACACTATAAAAGATAGCCAACATCCAGTTAGGCCAATTTTCTGACGCTATTCCAAAATTAGACGGCATTTCCCCTTTGCAAGCGGTTGCATAGTCTTCAGCGAGGTGTGGTGCAGCTTCCTTGTGAGGGCATATGAACTTCTCCACAAATACCTTCTTGCTCAGCATGACTATGCTATAGTAGTCCCGGTACTGACCTAGCAATCCATTTGCCTTAACAAACTGGATAATTAGAAGAAGAAACTATCTCCTGATTTTGATGTATTTTGCCTAAAGTCTCTAATTTTGATGTATTTTTCTTAATTCAGCGAACCGTGAGATGGACTTAGAAGAAGAAACTGTCTCCTGATTGCAGTTGATTAATTAGTATATATGTTGTAGACTTGTAGCATACCTACCTCTATATGGTTTTATATTTCAACTTGATTTCTGAATATTCCAAACCACACGCGAAGTCCTTTCTTACAAGAAGAAGTTTCTCTTCATAACAGTGAACAAAACTACTGTCAATCAGCTCAGTTCTAGTGCTGTTGGATTTTTTTTAATTGGCTTCTTGCAGTTTTAAAAATTCAGTTTATTCGATTACTAAAAATTCAGTTAATTCAGTTAGGCACACAAATTTCAGAACTTTTGTGTGCCCTAGTACTTGGTGTTTGTAGAAAACCAGGAGTGTCAATGGGACTAGAATTCACTTGTTCTTATATGGGTTTGTAAAACTTGTTCATGTACTGAACTACTAATGCCTTGTGATGCTCTGAATTACTTGTGATGCCTCTGAATTACTTGTGATCACATTGAGAAAGACTTGTAAAGATGATGATCATCTTTAACAGAAAACAATTTTTGATGATTTTGCTAGTTTGCTGGGTTTTATCTCCGACCATCGTGTCGTGATGATTTTGCAGGTACCCCGAGAGGCCCTTGAGTTTGCCGGAATGTCGATTAACTTCCGTTCTGGCAAATTCGGGTACTCCATATGTCCTATTTTCAGCAAAGGTTGTGCTGAAATTTTCCGTGAATTTTAGCATGACTTTGCTAAAAATAGGACATATGGGCTACTTGTGACTAATGCATAGGCCGGGGTATCTTAGTAGTTAATTAAGTAGGATCAAGTGCCCCGGCGTACTTGTGACTAATGCATGGCTTTTAGGGTGCCTCGGTGTCGATAAAAACCGAAATGATGAAAAGTTAGGCTTTTAGGGTGCCCTGGCGTCGAAAAACCCTCAATGATAAAAGCTTAGATTTTAGGATGCCTCGGTGTCGACAAACCCTAAATGATGAGACCATGATCTTGTTCCTTGACAATAACCAACTTTTTGACCAAACTTTGTTTCTATTTAGAGAGAAACATGGCCCACAACGATGAGGCCGGGGGTTCGGGCGGCAAGGCATTCTGGGAGCTGTCCCAGGAGATGGAGGAACAACCTCACTTGTATGAGGCCGCCGCCTTCCCCACCGATCCTGAGACCACGGATGGTGCCGCCGAGAATGACCACACTGATGCCACCACTGATGGTGCCGCCGAGGATGCCACCACTGATGATGGCGGCGCACGCATAGATAGCAGCCAGCCGAAGAGGCAATGGAAGGACCGGCGCCCGATCGTGCTCCGCACCCTCAAGGAGGAAGTTACTGAAGTGGACTCCAACGGGAATCCAACGGCGCCCGAACGAATAGTCAAGGGGTACTCGCTTCAGCTCGGGTGCATTGTCCGGAGCACCGTCTCGATCAACACGAATTTGGACGAAGAACCGGAGGAAGTTCACGAAGCTGCACGAACGATACAAGTTCCCCGCTGAATTCGAAAACACAAGCCTCAAAGGGAATAAAGTGAACAATGCTGCCCTCACGAAGATGAGCAAGGCCCTGTCTACTTGGAAAAGCAATGTGAAGAGAATGATCGAGAAAGGTGAGAGTTATGAGAAGATCAAGGAGAAAAATCCTTCGATCACCGAAGATGACTACAACGACTTCAAGATCAATTGCTCGAGCACCGCAAGCTCCCAATCAAGTGAGTGGGGGAAACAAATGCGGGAGCTGAACATAGGGGAACACACACTTGGTCCCGGCGGTTACAGAGTGGCGGAGCCTATATGGGACAAGGAGGAGGCGGACCGTGCCGAGCAAGGCCTACCGCCCCTCTTCGATAAATACGGTGACAAGCAGACCAGGAACTTTGTCAGGGCCCGGTACAAGAAGGACCCGAAAACAAAGGAGCTTACCACGGATCCGAAGACCAGGCGGCTTGAGCTTGTTCTGGTAAGGAATACACCCCCGCGTAATTAGCTCCATATGGTTGCATTCTAATTAATGAAGCCGAATTTCTAAATGGTTCACATTCCTTCCGCAAGCGACTGAAAGCAGTAGCGCGGGGTCGACTAAGAGCAACCCTTGGGACACCACTCTAAATAGGGGGTTGAATATAATGAAGAACAAGGATAAGCTCAGTAAGCCGACATCAGCTGGTCGTGTGGCCGGCAAAGGCTTGTCGACAAAATGGGGGTCATACTATACCGCTGGTGTGCGGAAGGAGAAAAAGACCAGCTCGGAAAGCCAGGCGCGAGAGGTTCAAGAACTCAAGGCACAGGTGGCGCGGATTCCGGAGATTGTCCAAGAGCAAGTGGAACAACGACTCGGAGCGACGATCACCGCCCTTGTGCCTACCTTGATCTCGGGGTTGAGTGCGTGGATTGCGGGCGGCCAACAGGGGCCGCCCCCGATTCCTAGCTTCACAGCCAGCAACTCGCATAATGCGATGGCGGGGCCATTGGTGCCTCCGGTGGAGGCGGCATTGGTGTCTCCGACGCCGGCACGGGAGCTTAATGCACCCGGGTGTACGCCGGCCGGCACCTCTTCAGCAAGCGGCCGCTCCGTCAACTGCACGCCCGCCGTTGGCGGTGCCTCGACATTAGCCGAGCTCGACGCCATCATCACGGTAACTAATTAAGCCTCTCTCGGCCGAGGACTTCATCTCCTTGCCTTTGACTGGGCATCCCTGACGCCCTACATGTTTTCGCAGGGCGCCGTCGACGTTCCGTGCACTCTCCTCCACTTCGTGAACAACGAGTTGGTCGATGTCGCCAAGGGCAAAATCGTTCAACCGGGCAACCCCTTCTTCCACGGTACCCAGATGCCACCCAACTTGTTTAGGGTTCAACTGGTTCGGGTGCTGCCAGGCTGCGACGACTTGTTACCTCCGATTCGACCCGTCGGGGCCGACGATGATGACGTGATGACCCTCAGCGCCTGCCTGAGCTGGCCCCTGCTTTGGCCGAAGAGCCAGATTCGTTTGGGGGCGGGGGACACCACCCCAAAGACAACACCGCCAGTCGTGCCGGCGCCAAGTCGGCCCCATGGCAAGACCGCCGTAACGGTGCCGGACATCCCTATGCCACTGGATCCAAACATGCATATGGCACAGGATCAGAACGACGACGACGACAACGATGATACATTTGGCAACGTCGATCAGTACTTTGCCGAGCATGGGTACGATGGCGACTTCATGGGGCCTCCTTCTCAAGAACCAAACCCAACATAAGACGTGTGCGATCTAGCTCGTACCGCGGAGAAGCCAAGTTGCAACAGGCGCCGTCTGGCGTTCAGCTCTCAGGAGACGCCTCCAGCTGCCGACTTCACCGAGCCTCAGATAGGCGAGGTGCGAAATATTATCAGCCCCAACACACTCAAGAAGGCGGTCTGTGAGCAGAACTCGGTCCCATTACAGGAGAAGAAGAAGGCACGCAAAAGAAAGACTAAGAAGGGTGCGAGCCAGCCGGCACCGAGTACGATCCGTGCTCAGGACGGGCCACCTTCACTGCAGGATATCTCGAGGAGGGTGCATGTGGCGGGTAGGGTGATGCTACCGACAAATATGCTCAATGCTGCAACCGGTGCTATGCGGAGTCTGCATGACAGTGTTCTTGCTTTGGAGAAGCGGCGTCTCAGGGAGAAGGATGTGGCATACCCGGTTTTCGCGGCCAAGGTGCCAGAGGGCAAGGGCTTTGTGGATAACTCCATCGGGCGTACGATCGTCCTGCGTTTTGATGACATCCACGCTATGTTGAACCTTCATCCGCTGCACTACACCTTCGTTCGGCTATTTTCGCTGAGTATGGAGATGCGGATCATTCGCGACAAGACCCCGGACATCGTGATAGTCGACCCCTTCTACATGCGTGCCAAGATCTTGGGCAGCGCTGGGGACCGGCAAGTCGCGAGTTCTTACCTCGAAGGCGTCATTCTGGCAAACCAAGATAAGGATAACTTCCTCGTGCCTTACTTTCCCGAGTAAGTCCTCCCCTCAACCGGCCCGTAACATATGAATTCTTACTTTTCGATCGTTTTTCTTTTAACATTCCGTGTTTTCTGCAGTGACACACGTTGCACGCTCATCCTCCTAAGCCCCAAATATTCCATGGCCACGTATTTCGACCCGGACCATCAGTCGAACGTAGACTACACAAATGTCAAGAAGGTTCTTGATGATGTTCTCCCCGGCTACGCCCAATCTGGAGGCACCTTCACCAGGCCTATTCGTAAGTACGGCAAGCACGTGTTCTCCCACAATACGACGTTCTACTGCGTCAAGCAGCCGCCTGGCGGTCAGAAGGGTGCCTACTACGCCATCCATCACATGCGGGAGATCGTACGGGACCATCATCAACTTCTGCTACCGAGTAAACTCAAAGATTGGGCCGCGAGTGTGTCGGCAATCCAGGACGCGGACCTCCGACAAGAATTCTTTCGCATCCAGTCGGAGTTTGCGGAAATCATCCATCAAGATGTCCTTCGTACCTCGGGGCAGTTCTACCTCAGAAATCAACCGTCCAACAGTGACATCGACACAATGCTACAAATGCAGGATGACAACGCCCGTTCTTTCATGACTCCCACGATAGACGGCGGCTTCATCCACGCTCCGGTCCCTTGAGTCGAGTTTTCTAGTTCTGAAACATCGATTGGCTCATGTTGTAATTAAACTTTAATGAACTTGTAGTATGTCTCTTTGGTTTCGAGAGTCGTTCAACTTAGATGTAATCGATGCTATTAATGTCTTCCTTTTCTCTTCCGATCGTTCTGTTGCATAATTATATATTGCTTATGTATTGTCTGTGAATTGGTACTAACGTTTCCTTTGGCTAGTGCATAGCGATGCCGACGTATGTCGTGTACAAGGGTAAGGTTCCCGGAGTCTACGATGACTGGGAGGAGTGTCGGAGACAGGTTCACCGATTCAGCGGTAACAGTTACAAAGGGTACACCACTAGGGCCGAGGCCGAATCTAGATACGCCCGCTATCTAGCGGGAGAGGGGAGGGAGCGTTGGAGGAACCGGATGAAGACGAGTTTCATCGTGATGATGCTCATCATGATGACCGCAGCTCTCTTCTATGTGATGGTAGTTTAGATGATCGATATCGACTTGTAATGTGAAGACAAACTCGCTACTCGCGGTCTCGAGACTTGTAATATAATGTTCTATCTTTGTTCGGTCTTTTTAATTCGGAGACTAATATGATGAATTGTATTCGGAGACTAATATGATGAATTGTATTCAAAGACTAATCTTCTATTGTATTCGATGAATCTGTTGTTGATGTGTGCTGTCTATATTTTGTCAAACTATACATTTTGTAACCTGTGCAAAAAACAGAAAATAAAAAGATAAAAAAACCTAATATTCATACTAATGGCGCATCACAGGACAGTGCGCCATTAGTATGACAGTGCATACTAATGGCGCATCACTGGGTAGTGCGCCATTAGTATGCTGCGGTTACTAATGGCGCATCCAGTGATGGTGCGCCATTAGTATGCCAAAGCACCTGGGTATACATGGCCCCTGGGAGGCATACTAATGGCGCACGCTGGCCTATACTAATGGCGCACCCGCGGTGCGCCGTTAGTATACCAGATACTAATGGCGCACCAGGTGGTGCGCCATTAGTAAAAATTACTAATGGCGTGCTGTTAATGGCGCACCACAGATGCGCCATTAATGGCCATATTAGGTGCGCCATTAGTAGGGGTTTTTCTAGTAGTGTGTGTGCAATGCATATCTTATATGCTCATTGGTTTTCCTTGGTTCATATGTTGAGCTTTGTGTGCTATCATATGTTGATTTGTCACTTTGATTCATTTTGGACAACATGAACGACGAGTGATGTTAATGGAAGTATTAACGGTTTTTTGTTCATTTCTCCAATTTGTATCTCCCTGGATTTTGGTAGGCTTGTGCATGCATATTTACTATGTGTAAATTTGCATGCCCTTTTGCTTTACTTGATCCAATATATATATGGTAATTCCATCAAATTCTTAATAGCTAAGATGTGCATGAAATTCAAATTCATATCGATATGCACATACTTAACTGGTTTTACCCTATGTGTTGTAGTTATGCTAACTACTTTGGACCCAATAAGTTTAGGGACCATATTGTACTTAAAATGTTTTAGGTACATTTGAAAAGCATTGGGTGCTTGGCTTATTTATTAAGATGGTGGCACTATGAGGAAATTAGAGCCAAGCTTGGACATTTTATTGATCTGCAACTTCATACCAATGCTATCTCGGTAGCAAGTATTTACTTCATGCATATATATAGAAATGGGGGTCAACCTTGTGTAGGTTGCATTATGGCATGAATTTCTTGACTCGTTCCTCTAATACTTGTTTCCTTTCTCAAAGCATCCCAACAATGATCTCTTGTTGCTAGTTGTGATGTCATTGATGGTTGTGTGTTTGGAGTTCATTAATATACAATAAGATTATATTAAGCCATGTGCTATGCTTTCAAGCAAAGATCTCATTAGTATATTTTATGACTCGTGTTTGGATATCTTATTCTTTCCTTTAGTAACTATTTCATGTGTACATCCTTCTTTGTGGATATCATCTACCTAGAATCTTATACACATGAGAGAAGTTCCATCTCTAATTCTTTCATGTCTATCGTTTCATTTTCTTTTTATATCTTTGGTGTCTCCGTGGAAGCATCTGTTGTATGAGTGCGTGCCTTACCTCTTTGCATCTTAGTGCAGTCATGTTTGGTGAGGACTGTTGTCCTCGTGCTTGTCTTGACAAGCCTATTATTTCCTATCTTCATCATGGGTTGTCACAAGCTTTGATTTTCAAATTTGCATATTAGTGAGCTTGTGAACCCATTTGCTTGGTGTGTGTGACCTGCTTAACCTTGTGTGTATGAGAAGGACATGTCTTGCACCTTGTATCTCATTTACTCTAGACTATGGTGATGCTTCATTCTCATCCTTATATTAGTCTTCTCAAGTGCTTTGACGTGGCTCACACACATTGTTTTGGTTGTGCCTATTATTAGGTTGCCTCATTTACATGTTGTTCAACCATATGTTTCTTGCAAATGCTAGGCTTCTTTTCTTATCTATGCTTGGTTGCAATTGTTTTATTTTCCTATTGATTTTGGGGGAATGATGATCCTATTTTGTGCACTTGTATCTAAATACAAAAAATTCTAAATAGTGTACAAATCATGGGGAGCTTCTCTATTTTCCTTAGAACACTCATTTGCCGAAATCATGATATTCTTTTATCCTTTTGGCTCGTTGGAGCTTTTGATTGCTTGCTTCACTTTGTGTTATGCAAATAAGATCAATTTGTACCATGTTCTTTGTGCCATGCCTTGCCTTGCTATTATGACTAGGCTCAAGTTGTATAATAGTGGATTCACTTGTGGATATCATGTTCTTATCAATTACAACCTTTTTGTGTATGCGAGTTTCTTTGTGGATGCATATCATGCTGACAATTGCCCACTTAGAACCTTTTATACACAAGAAAGTTCATATCATTCTGTGGTATCATTTATTCCTTGTCAGCCACTTGGTTTGGTTCATTTTGACTCTTTGGTGGTTTCGGTAGGAGGTTGAAAGTGAGTGCTTTTATACATTGCATATATCCATGCGCACTCATGTGTTTTCAATGTATTTTGGACCCATACTTGACATGATGATCACATTGGATATTCCTACTATATATTGTCCAAAATATGTTCTTTGGATCTTTTGAATGTTTTCCTCCCATGTCTAATCTTAATTTCATATCATAGTAGCTTGTTAGCATTTGTTGCCAATGGGGGAGAAGTTTAGAGGGTTTAAGATAAGTATTTTTGAGGTTCTTGTGTTCATTCATGCATGTCTACCCTAGTTATATGTGCTTGTTGCATGAATGAGTATATAGAGAAAGCTTCACCAAGTTTATATCAACCAATATATGCATATGAAATTCGAAGTTCATTCACACATGCATATATTGTGGGGGAGCTTGCTCTATATATTGTGGTCTATTAAAAATGAAATGGTTGTGTAGTTTTTTATGTTAGTACAACTGGTTTTGATAACATCAAGTTTCTTTGTGATACTTGATGCTATCAAAATCAACCCAAGTATACAATTTATCCTTGGATAAATTGCATGCTTGTTTAAATTCATTAACAAACCCTCTTTTGAGATTGTCATCAATTACCAAAATGGGGGAGATTGAAAGTACATATAGTCCCCATGTGTGGTTTTGGTAATTAAATGACAATCCTAATGGACTAATGTTTGCGTTGAGATATACATTTGAAGGAAAGTCCATTGGCAATGCATGAAGAATATTGGATGAATTGATGGATGAAATCCATCAACATCAATATATGCATTGAGAGTTCATAATGTATGACAATTCCTATAAAGAAACAATGACATCAAGTTATATAGGAAGGTTTGTTCCATGGGTGATGCAAGAAGGAGATTGAATGGATTTCGGATGAATGCCATATACATATAGTTGTGCATCAAGATTAACCATGGAGCAAAGATAAATGTTGACCAATATGAAGATTGAAGATTGAATGCAAAGATGGTCAACACACAAGCACAAATCATGTGCGACATGAGGTCTTGTGATATGGTTAGAATTTGTCAATTGTGCTTTCCGTACTAACCCATTCTAAGTGTTTTCTATGTCTGTGTGGGCTAGGTGATTTTCATGGACTTACATGAAGAAAAATATTTCAAGTGCCCATGAGAGAATGACATCAAGTGATGATGATCATGGCTTACAAGGGCAAGTTCAAGATAGGCAGTCTGGAGAATTACATGCTTGAAGCTTGCAGATGATCATGTGATGGACACGTGAAGATGAATACAAAGCAAAGCTTCCCACATTGTGTACGGGGGAGCTACTTGAAGACTTCACCAATGTCTTGCCTTCAACTTGGGCCAAGAAGAAACATCAACATCAAGCTCAAGTGAAAGGCTCCAGTCAATGGTATTAGTTCCTTTGACGTTAGTGTTGTGGAACGATGACCACCAAAGAAACACATACACTCAGGAATTGTTTCTCGAAACCTATGTAGTATAGCTCTTTTATGATTCTTGAGTTATAGGGATCCCGCATTATAAAGAGGGGATCAAAGGGTTTCGTGATGGATTTTCTCAAGTCAACATCTTCTCTACACAATTCCAAGCCTATCCTATATACCAAACAAAATCCAAAGCCAAATAGGTTTCCCAAATATATGATAACACGTTTGAATATTTTGCATCCTCCATTTTAGTTGATCTTCTATGGTTCTCTATGAGAGGACCTGGGGTTTTTACATAGCTTCAAAACGAGCCCATGATCATCAAAATCGGAGTTCGTATGAAAAAGTTATGCATGTTTTACTTTCGATATGCTCGCTGTTTTCTGCGGTGACGGAAGTTCCGGGCAGCTCGGAATTTCCGGGCAAGTTCCGGGTTAACCAGAGAGTTTGCACATATCTGGTCCAAAGGGATCCTGGAAGTTCCGGGGGCCAGAAGTTCCGTTCAGATTCCGGGCCATGTTCCGGGCTAACCAGAAAGTTTGCACATATGTGTCCAATAGGGGGCCCGGAAGTTTCGGGCTTGCCTAGAAGTTCCGGGCTGCATTTTTTCTATGTGTAACGGGCAGATTTTGTGGGGCACTATATAAAGCACCCTTCTTCCCTATCGAGGGAGAGTTTTTGGATCTGAGATTTCCCCATTCTTTTGAGCTCTATCCTCCTCCCCCAAGCCTCAAAACTCCAATCCATTGGGGGGAAAATATCGCATGGATCTAGGGTTCATTTATTGACCTCCTCCATTGTTCCTCTCCTCTCCCATCCCTCCATATAATTAGTTGCTTTTGGTGGGATTTGTGAGAGAGGGATTTGTGAGAGTTCTTGAGAGAGATTTCATCCCAGCATACACCCATTGCTCCTCTCTCTTTCGACCAAAGCAATTTCTGATTTGAGCAAGACTTGAGCATTTCCCCCCTGATCTTGTTGCTCTTGAAGGTCGGAGACTCCTAGGCGATAGGAGTGCTCTGGTGAGGAACCAACTTGTGATTTGTCCCCCGGAAAGTTTGTGAAGGTTTGGAGGCCGCCTCAAGGTCCACCACTAGTGGTTGGGAATCGCCTTCGTGGTGATATCTCAAGGGAATAGGGTGAGCCTTTGTGGCGTTGGTGTGCCTTCGTGGTAACATCCACCTCTCCAAACGGTGACTAGCTTCCCTCCAAGGAAGTGAACATCATGATACATCCTCGTCTCCGTGGCTTTGGTTATCCCTAACCCTATCTCCTTACTTGTGGTTTACTTTGGTGTCTTGACCTTGCATTCACTATTATTGTTGTCCTCATTATATTGTGTTGGCTATTTGCTTGAAGAGATTATTTAGGCCTACACTTTATATCCTGCAATTCATGCTTGCTACTATTGATATATCTTGTGTTTAGTGTGAATTGCTAACATCTCTCATACACTTACATATCTTGTGATATTGCTCAAGTAAGTTTGTGTAACTTACTTGTTTTTTTAGTTTCCTGGTTTTGCTCACCTCATTTACATTAAGTTGTTGGTGCACTTAGTTGAGCCTAGTATATTTAGGATTTGTGCTTGAAAAGTATCCGCTTAGTTTATTTCCGCATAAGGATAAAGCCAAATCCGTAGGAGTTTTTAAAACACCTATTCACCCCCCCTCTAGGTGACATCGTGGTCTTTTCATCAACACACCACAAGTTCTACCTAGGCTCATCAGAGAGGCCAGCACGCCGGTTTACATCGTAAGCGCGCAGGGGTCTTGGGCCCATGTCCCTTTGAACTCTTGCATGTTGCATACGCGTCCGGTGAGCAGACCTAGCTACCTCCTTAAATAAGGCAGGTGCTTACGCAGTCCAACCCGGCATGTGCCGCTCCATCGTTGATGTCCGTTGATCTTTCGGCTGACACATATGATGCAGAGTGCCCATACTTATTCCCATGTGGTGGTCAATGCAAAAAGGCTAGAGGCCTACTCGGATCAAATATCCAAACCGTTAGTGTCTTGGTAGTGCGCGGTAACAATCAATGATCCACGATATGTGGTCTCATCGCCCCGTCTCATGAGCTTACGGCAAGGGCTAAGAATGCCTGACCGCGCCTCATGGAAAACTTGCGGGTATCCTCTAGATCAACCTGACTTCACATCACTCACGGGTACCCATCAGGGCTGACCCGATGTCATCATGGTGCTGTGGTAAGTCAAAGTAACCATGTGTCCGAAACAGCAAGGGGGAAATCCGAGGAATCACCCTCAATGGATTCCCACTCGATGTAACCGTCAAGCTGGACTTGGAGGAATCACCCTTGATGATCCACACTTGAGGGGTTGCACGACAGAGTCGTTATCGGGTGTGGTGAAGGAGGGATCACCCTCGATGACCATGACCGAATAGCTACACTACAAGGTTAACATTAGAAGTGCCAACGAGGTATCACCTTCGGCACTCGATAATAACTCTGCAGAGTCGTACAACTAAGGGGGTGATGTGCGGTGTCTGGGGCCTGGACAACGTTGATTGAGTCATCGAACATAAAGCGGGCATCCAGGACAAGGTGGGGGTCACTGATGGATCTCTAACCAACCTATACTAAGCAGTTAGAATAAACAGGTAAGGTATGAAAGCAGGTAACAAAAATAGGCTATGCATCAAAGTAGGACCATACAAAAAGCAGTAGCATTTCTAATGCAAGCATAAGAGAGAAGGGAATGGGCAATATCAAAATGATCAATAGGGGTCTTTCTTGCCAGTAAGCTCTGCTGCAAAGGAAGAAGGGTCCCGGGGTCTACCGGAGAGAAGAGGGGGAAGAAACAGTAAATATAAGCAAGCAGATGCATCACTAAGCATGGAATGACGATAAGAGGTGCTAGGGGTGTTCTAACGCGGTACTTCACGTTGTAGACGGAGAGGGAAAACATCAGGGTTGTTTTTCCTGGTGTTTGGCATTTTTGGTCAGATGAAAGAGGGGTAAAGGTTCCACGTTTGCATTGTTAGAGGCATGGGAAAGATGAACGGACCGCGTATTCTGATTTGTTGGATTTTTCTGAGCAATTTTCATATATAAAAAAATTTCATCGGAGTTACGGATTATTTCATATGATTTTTCAAAGATTTAAATATCCTTAGAAATTAACAGATTTAAACTAATTCAGAAAAAGGGTTTACTGTATCAGCATGACATCAGCATGAGGTCTCCAGTCAACCTAGCTAACTCAGGTCAAACCTGACAGCTCGGTCCCACATGTCATACATAGTGGGTTAACCAGAGAGTTAAATTCAACTAATTAGGTTAATTAGCAGGTGGGCCCCATCTGTTAGTGACTAAACTAATTAGCAGAATAGTTTAAATCAAATTAATTTAATTAAACGTGGGCGGTCCACATGTGAGCGACTAGGGGTTGCCCAGTCAGCACCATTAACTGGTCAAACCAGTCAACGGGGGTCAACGGGTCCACTAGGGGCCACTAGTTAGTGAGTGCGGGGTGGCCCTGGCCGGCCACATCGGCAGGGTGCCGAAAAAAGCTTCGGCGACCTCTCCTATGCCGGCACAACGCCGGAGGCAGCCGGGATTCGCCTACAGGGGGCAAAACAGGCGTGGTGGGCGCGTTCAAACGGGGGGGAGCCCGCCGTGTCGCTTGGGGGCACTGGGCAATCGCCGTGGCGGACGCCTGCGTTCGGGCCTCAATGGGGTTGTTGCTAGGGGGCACGGGAGGGGGCGTGCGTGTGTGTGTTATGCTCCTGGGAGCACCAGGAGCAGAACGGTGGGCTCGGTCGCAGCATGCGGCAGCAGTGGTCACTATGACGACGGAGCGAGGCAGCGACGAGCTACGACTATGGTTAGCTATGGGGCGCAAGCGAGCTAACGGCGATGAAGAGGAGGAGCGCATGCTCATCAAGGAGGCACAAGGAGGCCCGTTGATGGCTTAGTAGCAGCAAAAGGCGGCGAATCGTCAATGGCAAGCTCCGGGCACCGAGGAAGAAGATGAAGTCGATGGCGATGATGCAGAGGCTCTCGGCTTGGGTTTGTGGTCAAATACGGCGTAGCGGAGGACGGCGTATCTCGGGGACGTGGTGGCTGGACGCGGGGAGCCATGTGGCTATGCGGATGATGGTGGCACAGCCATGTCAGCGCTCGGGTAAGGTGGGAGAGAGCAAGGGGAGAGGGGAGAGCGAGGGGGCGAGCAGCCGGATCTGGGTGGGGTAGCTAGGGTTCATGGGGGAGGGGGTGGTCTTATCCCCTCAGGTGTCGCCAGCAGAGGAGGCTCGGTGGCGACGCGCGCGTGCGCCCTCTCAGTACGGTGAGCTGTGAAGAAGACGACTGAGTGGGAAGTGGGCTGGGTTAGGCCGGCCTGTTGGGCTAAGGTCCAATGGGGCAGGGGAGGCTTTCCTTTCCTTTTTATTTTTCCTGTTTTTCTTTTACAGAGAGGATTTTGTAATATTTTGGCGCCGAAATGATTTTTGTAAAATATGGGAATTCTCCACATAAATACAACGTAATGTTTGGCACTGCCACAAAAAGTTTGGAAGAAGTTTGAATTAGTTCGAATTTTCATAAAATGGAAAAGTAATTAATTTGCTGATTTGGAAATGTTTTATATTGCTATAGTCCATCTTAGCTTGGAGGTGATGTTGCTTTCCTTAACAATCATTTGTTATGGAATTTTTACGAAATGGTGAACTATTTTGCAGCAACTTTTGTGCAACTTCAAAATTCACTTGCAAATTGAATTTGATTTCAAAGTGGAAATTCAAATGAAATTTGAATCAAATTTGATCAAGTCCTGTTTAGCAAAATGATTTGCTTAATCACGGAGGGTTATTGTAGCATGACACTAGGGGTGTTACAAAGATCACTGCGGCGATGGTTCCCCCAACGGCACTCCAGTGCCACCAAGAGAGAAGGGAGAGAGTATCCCCCTTGTGCTTCCTCCTCCAAGGCCTCCCATTAGAAGGGGAGAGGTTCTCCCTCTAGTCCTTGGCCTCCACGGTGATGATGGCCCCCTCCGGCTTCCTGCTCCATGGCCTCCAGTGATGATGTCCCCCTCCAGCAGGGTGTCGGATAGGGCCTAGATAGATGTTTCGTGGCTA
>NC_057812.1:338137855-338140145 GCF_018294505.1 Triticum aestivum | reverse complement strand
TTGAGTCTGCAGAACCCAAGGGAAAGAAAAGGCTAGGTGGCGAATGGTAAAATCAATGTTGGGCATTGCTGGAAAAGCTTTAATCACGGCGAAATATCAAGGGGTTCCCATTATAACCCAACCGTGTAAGGAACGCAAAAACCGGGAACATAACACCGATATGACGGAAACTAGGGCTGCAAGAGTGGAACAAAACACTAGGCGAGAGGCCGGGCCTTCCACCCTTTACCAAGTATATAGATGCATTAAGATAACATGGCAATATAATGATATCCCAACAAGTAAATAAATGATGTTCCAACAAGGAACGGCCTCCAATCTTCACCTGCAACTAGCAACGCTATAAGAGGGGCTGAGCAAAGCGGTAACATAGCCAATCAACGGTTTGCTAGGACAATGGTGGGTTATAGGTTTGTCATGGAAATTTGGGAGGCTGACAAGCAAAAGGTAGGCATCGTAGCATTGGCATAGCAAAGAGCGAGCAAACTAGCAAAGCAAAGATAGTAGTGATTTCGAGGGTATGATCATCTTGCCTGCACAGTTGTCAGAGTTGACTGGATCCTCACAAGCAAACTCAACGGGCTCCTCGGTAGCGAACTCGTCTCCCGACTCTACCCAACAAGACAAACAAGCAACAAGGATACAATCAACCACGTGCAAGACCAAGCAATATGATGAAATGATGACATGCTATGCGGGATGCGATGCGAGATGCAAAATGCAAGATATGACAGAAAATGCATGAAGCTGGCCTCAACTTGGAATTCCAAGGGTGCCACTGGAAAGATGGGATGAAATCGCTTGAAAACGATATAAAGAACGCCGGAATCGGAGTTACAGTTTGGAAATGGCAAGCGATTCAAAATTGACACCGGTCTGCGATTTACAGCAAGTAGGCATCTAAATGCAATGAGAGGAACATGCTACGGCCACCAAACATGACAACAAAATACATGGCAGGGATGCACACAAGAAGCTTAACAAAATACTAGCACTGAGCTACGGCCAATTCATCCATTATGAGGTTCAAACAAGCATGGCAAAAACGCAAATGCAAAACTGATCTCAGACTTAGTGAAATTAACACTTGTCTGAAATTTCAGATCACGAAGCCCTCTTCGGAGCAGCAAAACAACATGATACATGACCTGATTATGACAAATAAGAACATGGCATGGAGCTACTCAACAAGCTTAACAAAAGACCCAAAGTGACCTGGGGCCAAAATGGTTCACAAAATATACTAACGGGCACACGAACATAGCAAAAACATAATCAGTTTTCAGACTTTGTGGAAACTGAGACATGCTGAAATATAACTTACGAAGGCATGTAAACAAGCTCGATGCACTCACTACCATGCAAGTCATGGCAAGGCAAGCATACATCCATAAAGAAGGCACAAAATACTAGCTAGAAATGGAAATAACAATGGCATAGCATGCACGGATCAACTACAATAGCATCGGCAAAATCGCAAACAAGTTGACGATCTGCACAGATTCACCACGAAGCAAAAGTAGAGCTCGATTGACTCAAGCTAGGATGCTCCATAATTGCAAATAAAGGGATGGATGGATAGAGCATAACAAGATTAACAAAACTCCTTTACTGATCATCCTCAAAATAGGCCCGGATCACTAGGAAACAAGCTGAACATATGGCATCATGAACTAAATAATCCCAAACTTAGTGAAAACTACTAAGTCCCTGAAAACAGATTTACCGGGTGCCTCACTTTGCAAGCTTGCACAAGTCACCACACACATGCTAAAAATGCATGGGTTTCACCTATGGAAAGATAACAAAATGCTTAACAAAACATATGAAGGACTCACATGCATATCACGCACACAATAATCATGGCAAAAATGACAAAAGTCTAAGATGAACTAGCAGATCTGACAATTAACTCATGAAGCCTCATTCTAACAGCATTTCGGACATCAAGATGCACTCAAATGAAAATGATACAATGGAATGAAATGATTTACTCGTTGAGAAGAACATTTTGATATGCTATATGTCCAAAACGGAGCTACGGATGCAAAGATACGGCCGGTCAAAGTAGGCATAAAAATTAGGGTAAGGGACGAAAAAGTCAACCGAAAATATCTCCAGATCCAGATCTGGAATCACTGTTCACGGGCACGGACTTCGAGGTCGCCGGATTCTTCGCCGGAGTTCGTCGGGGATCGCCGGAGCTTGGAGAGGAGGAGGCCGGACGGCGGGGCCGGCCGGATCCGAGGCGCGGCGGGGTAGCGGCGGCGATGGCGAGGTCGGTGGCTCG
>NC_057812.1:338128156-338137422 GCF_018294505.1 Triticum aestivum | reverse complement strand
GGCATAAGTGGAGCTAGGAGAGTCCAAATGAGGTGCGGTTTTCGGCCACGCGATCGTGATCGAACGCTCTAGGTGATGGAGCAGAGTTTGGTGGGCTTTGGGCCAAATTGGAGGGGTGTTGGGCTGCAACACACACGAGGCCTTTTTGGTCCCTCGGTTAATTGTTGGAGTATCAAACGAAGTCCAAATGATACGAAACTTGACAGGCAGTCTACCGGTAGTAAACCAAGGCCGCTTGGCAAGTCTCGGTCCAATCCGGAAATGTTTAATCCCCACACACAAAAGAAATCTAGAAATGACCACCGGAGGAGAACGAAGCGCCGGAATGCAAAACGGACAACGGGAAAAAAGCTCGAATGCATGAGATGAACACGTATGCAAATGCAATGCACATGATGACGTGATAAGAGATGCATGAAAACGAAAACAACACACGGAGACAAAGACCCGAACCCGAGAAATAAATATGACTTAACGCCGGAAACGACAAGAGTTGGAGTACAAATAGGGAAAGTTACATCCGGGGTGTTACAACACTCCACCACTACGAACAGATCTCGTCCCGAGATCTAGGACTGAAAGAACTCCGGGTACTCAGAACGGAGGTGATCCTCGCGTTCCCAGGTAGCTTCACGGTCGGAATGGTGTGACCACTTGACTTTGAGAAATTTTATTGACTTGTTGCGAGTCTTGCGTTCAGTCTCTTCAAGAATAGCAACTGGGTGCTCACGATAAGAGAGATCTTCTTAGAGCTCAATGTCCTCGAAGTTGATGGTGCGGTCAGGAGTCTTGAAGCACTTTCGAAGCTGAGAGACATGGAACACGTCATGAGCATTTGCAAAGTTTGAAGGAAGCTCGAGTTGATAGGCGAGGTCGCCTCTCTTGCTGACAATCTTGAAAGGTCCCACGTATCTAGGGGCAAGCTTCCCTTTGATACCGAAGCGACGAGTACCTTTCATAGGAGAGACACGGAGGTAAACATGATTAACAATCTCGAAAGCCAAATCACGGTGCTTACTATCGTAGTAGCTCTTCTGGCGGGATTGGGTTGCTTTGAGGTTATCACGAATGACTTTGCACATTTCTTCTGCTTCTGTGATTAAGTCATTACCCAGCAGCTGACGTTCACCGGTCTCAGACCAGTTGAGAGGGGTACGACACTTCCTGCCATACAGAATTTTAAATGGGGCCTTGCCCGAACTTGCTTGAAAACTATTGTTGTAGGAGAATTCAGCATAAGGAAGACAATCCTCCCAGTTCATGCCGAAGGAGATCACACAAGCCCTGAGCATATCTTCAAGAATCTGGTTGACACGCTCGACTTGACCGCTTGTTTGAGGATGGAAAGCAGTGCTGAAGCGGATGTTGGTGCCCATGGCCTTCTGGAAAGAATCCCAAAACTTGGAGGTAAAGATGCTGCCACGGTCTGAAGATATCACTTGAGGAATACCGTGCAGAGAAACAATATGAGAGGTATAGAGTTCCGCCAATTGAGCTGCAGTGATCGACTCCTTGATAGGCAGAAAGTGAGCCACTTTGGTGAGCTTGTCGATGACAACGAATATAGCATCATTGCCATGCTTGGACTCTGGAAACCCAGTCACGAAGTCCATTTCAATGTGGTAAAACTTCCATTCTGGAATGGCAAGAGGTTGGAGGAGACCAGCTGGCCTTTGGTGTTCTACCTTCACTCTTCTACAGACATCACATTCATTCACGAATTGAGCGATCTCGCGCTTCATGCGAGTCCACCAATAAGCTTGCTTGAGGTCCTGATACATCTTCGTACTCCCAGGGTGGATGGAGAGGAGAGAATTGTGAGCCTTGTTCATGATCACTTTACGGAGGTCACCTTTGGGCACAACAATATGATCCTCGAAGAAGAGAGTGTCCTTGTCGTCAAGGCGGTAGCACTTGTACTTGGACTGACTCTTGGCAATCCCAATCTTCACCTTTTTCACCATAGCATCAAGGAGCTGGGCTTGGCAAATCTGGTCTTCTAAGGTAGGAGAGACTTGAAGGTTGGCGAGGAAACCTTGAGGAACAACTTGCAGGTTAAGCTTGCGGAAAGCTTCACAAAGCTCGGGTTGATAAGGCTTGAGAATCAGACTGTTGCAGTAGGCCTTTCTGCTCAAAGCGTCAACAATCACATTGGCCTTGCCTGGAGTATACTCAATACTTGGATTATACTCTTGAATCATTTCGACCCATCGAGTTTGCCTTAGGTTGAGATTAGGCTGAGTGAAGATGTACTTGAGACTCTTGTGATCAGTGAAAATGTCCACTTTTCTTCCCAATAGAAGATGTCTCCAAGTCAAAAGAGCATGCACAACTGCCGCCAACTCGAGATCATGAGTGGGGTAGTTCTTCTCATTAGGCTTCAACTGGCGAGATGTATAAGCAACAACTTTCTTCTCTTGCATAAAAACTGCACTGAGACCTTGGAGAGAGGCATCACAAAAGACCTCGTACGGTTTGGATTCATCAGGCGGAGTCAGTACTGGAGCAGTGATCAATTTCTCTTTCAAAGTGTTGAAAGCAATATCACACTCCGGAGACCAAACGTACTTGATGTGCTTCTGAAGAAGATTTGAGAGAGGCTTTGCGATCTTAGAAAAGTTTTCAATGAATCTTCGGCAATAGCTTGCGAGACCGAGAAAACTGCGGAGTTGCTTCACATTCTGAGGAGGTTCCCAATTCACAATTGCAGACACCTTCTCAGGATTCACGGCAATGCCCTTGGTAGAGATGATATGACCAAGATAAAGAACCTCATCAAGCCAAAATTCACACTTGGAGAACTTGGCGTGGAACTGATGTTCCCTGAGCTTATCAAGCACCAAACGCAAGTGCTTGGCATGATCTTCCTTGTTCTTCGAGAAAACCAGAATGTCGTCGAGATAGACCAAAACGAAGTCATTGGTGTAGGCGTTGAAGATGAAGTTCATCATGCGAGAGAACGTCGGAGGAGCGTTGGCGAGGCCAAAAGACATGACAGTGTATTCATATGAACCAAAGCTTGTTCTGAATGCTGTCTTGGGAATATCTTCTTCACGAATGCGAATCTGGTGATAACCCATACGGAGATCAAGCTTGGAGAATACTTGGGCACCTTTGAGTTGTTGGAACAGCTCACTGATGTTGGGAAGTGGGTATTTGTTCTTGATGGTCTTCTTGTTCACTGGACGGTAATCAACACAAAGTCGGTCCGTTCCATCCTTCTTCTTCACAAAAAGAACACCACAACCCCACGGAGAAGAACTAGGCCGGACGAGACCCATTCTTTCTTGCTCATCGAGTTGCTTCTTCATCTCCTTCAACTCTTCAGGTCCGAGCTTGTAAGGACGTTTGCACACAGGTTCCGTGCCAGGCTCAAGTTCAATAACGAATTCAACTGGCTGGTGCGGAGGCATTCCTGGGAGCTCTTCTGGAAAGACGTCTTGATATTCGCAAACGACTGGAATTTGCGAAATAGCGTCCAATTCACCCTTCTCATTGAGAGAAAACAGACGAATGGAATTATCCCGAGTGGCAAAGACAATTACATCCTCAGACGAATGGGTCAATTGAATCTGCCTGGCTGCACAATCAAGCTGAGCCTTGTGTTTAGAAAGCCAATCCATTCCAAGAATAAGATCAATATCCGAGTCACCGAGAACCATTGGAGAAGATAGAAACTTGTAGTCACCCAAAGTGATAGAAACATCCGGAGCAATGGAGTTAGCATGCATGCGCTTACCGGGAGAGACAACTGCTAAAGGACTAGGCAAAATTTGCAAAGGCAAACCATGCTTAGATGAAAACAGTCTCGAAATGAAACAATGCGATGCACCCGTGTCAAAAAGAACTTTTGCAGGAATATCATTAACAGGAAGGTTACCCATGATCACATCTGACGAGTCCTCTGCCTGAGCTGCATTCATCAAATTGACCTTGGCATGCTTGGGGTTATGCTTGACCACAGCTGTACTTGCCGATCTGACAGGAGGAGGAGGAGGAAGACGCCTCTGGTTGAAACACTTGTTGGCATAGTGACCCTTCTGTTGGCACTTGTTGCACGTGACCTCTGAAAGCGGACGGTGATACGGAGCACTTGATCTTGGAGCTTGAGACGAAGTCTTGTTCTGAAAGCCAGGGTTGGGTGGGTGGGAAGAACCACTGCCACCTTTACTCTTCTGCTGATATGGCTGACGGAACGGAGGAGGAGGAAGCCAAAACTTCTGCTACTTGGCCACTTGAGTAGAGGAAGATGGAGTAGCATCTCTGACTCGCTTCCTGGAAGCATCACACCTCAACTGAGCAGCCTCTTGCTTCAGTGCCATGTTGTAGAACTCATCGTATCTCAAGGGCTCGAAGAAAACAAGAGCGAGCTGAATATCTTCTCTGAGACCACCCCTGAACTGGTATATCATGCTCTTCTCATTAGGCACGTCCTGCTTGGCAAAGCGGGCAAGCTTCTAGAACAACTTGTTGTAGTCATAGACAGACAAAGAGCCTTGCTTCAGATTGCGGAATTCCTCATGCTTGCTTTCAACCACGCTCTGCGGAATATGATGAGCTCGTAAATCTCGACGGAAATCATCCCAAGTGATAACACGTCCACCTCTGGAATCCTTGTACTACTGGAACCAATCTATAGCTTGATCTTTGAGTTGGAAGGAAGCGAACTTGACAAAGTCCTCAGGCCTGACGTTACTGCACTCGAAATGCTTACACAGATCCACAAGCCAATCGTCAGCATCGGTTGCCTCAACACAATTGCTGAAAGTCTTTGGCCCGTTAGCAAGGACCTGGTTGAGTGTAGCAAAGTGACTCTGATTGCTGCCTTGATCCCTTGACTGCCTTGATTGCGCTCTTGAAGACTTTGCATGATCAGCTGTGTGTTTGCATTGGTTGCGGCCATCACAGCTTGCCATGCCTCTGGAGGAGGTGGAGGTGGTGGCGGATCAGGATTCGGAGTCGTGCGTGTTGGAGCAGCCATCCTGAAGAGGTTGACCACCATTAGCACATTGACAGATAAATATTGAAGCTGAATCCAACGGAATGGAAATTGCAACATATAGTCTTCACATCCTAACAAAATGAACGAATGCATTCCTCTTGAAATGGTCACATATCCATAAATTGAGAAGCCACGTAGAATTAAGGTAGAGAAATAAATCAACAAGGTACAGATCAAGAACGAATAATCGGTAAGAAATCCCAATCTCAAACCAATATCCGTGGAAGAAAAACTAGAGCTACTAGAATTCCCACCTATGAAACTCCCGAACCTTTCCGGTTATGCAATCAGGTGTTGGGGATACAGGGGAAGCATAATATCTCACCCAAACTAGCAAATCCTACATCCAGCTGTATCCATCCTTCAACACATAACCAAGAAAACTTCAGAAACCATCTACCTCAACCTTCGAAAAGCATCCGTTATACAAGTTATGGCGTTACTCCCGAACTCCCGCCCCAGTAATGGGTGGCGTCGAGGTTATCTCACCAACGAACTGCATAAAAAAGATTTTCAATGTCGGTGAACATATCTCAAGTATTCCAGAATTGCAACGATAAAATTATGATGACAACACCTCAGAGCTCAACTCCCCGGGACACTTCCACTAAACCCCTGACAGGAGGCACCAAGACAATGTTCTCATCATAAGCCATCGGAACGATTCCAAGATACTCGCGTGATCCTAAAATTTTTTTTAGTGAAATTTGAGAAGAGAAGAGTCAAAACTCTACGTCAGGATGCCTTACCAGAGCGATGAGGAGACTGGGAAGTAAAAAGAATTCCTAGACTCTCCAATATATAATACCTAATGACTCAAAACATTTTTCTAGACACAACTCGGCCGCTAAAAAAACGATCAAGCAATGGGGCTCCTAAGGTCGGGGAAGGCTCTGATTACCAACTTGTAACACCCTCGATGCGACTAAAGCTCCCACGTGTCGAGGCACGACTTAGAGACATAATTGCATCGAAGGCATATGTCGCAAGTTAGGCAATCTTCACAACATCCCATGTAACATGAATAATAAAGGGGAGAACATAGTTGGCTTACACTCGCCACGTCAATCAAGAACATAAATAACATTACATCATCCATAACACTCATGGCCCGACTACGGTGCCAAAATAGAAGAGAACCCAACATGCGACACGGTCCCAATCAAACCCCAACTAGGCAACACTACTGATCGTCAGGAAAAGACACGTAGTATCGCTGAGAGTCTTCGTCAAACTCCCACTTGAGCTCGTACTCGTCAGCTGGAGCGGAATCACCTGGACCTGCATCTGGAGTTATAGTATCTATGAGCCAGAGGGACTCAGCAATCTCGCACCCTCGCGATCAAGACTATTTAAGCTTATAGGAAGGGTAAGGCAAATATATGTGGAGCTGCAGCAAGCGACTAGCATATATGGTGGCTAACTTATACGCAAAAGAGAGCGAGAAGAGGAGGCAAGGCACGAGCGAGAATCTAAAGGAACAACCTGCGCAAGCATAACTCCAACACCGTGTCCACTTCCCGGACTCCGCCGAGAAGAGGCCATCACGGTAACACACTCAGTTGATTCATTTTAATTAATTAAGGTTCAAGTTATCTACAACCGGACATTAACAAATTCCCATCTGCTCATAACCGCGGGCATGGCTTTCGAAAGTTCAAACCCTGCAGGGGAGTCCCAACTTAGCCCATGACAAGCTCTCACGGTCAACGAAGGAATAGACCTCCACCCGAGACACACCGATCAGACTCGGTATCCCGGTACAACAAGACACTTCGACAGGTTAAAACAAGACCAGCAACACCGCCCGAATGTGCCGACAAATCCCGATAGGAGCTGCACATATCTCACTCTCAGGGCACACTCAGATGATACTAGCTACGAGTAAAACCAACCCTCAAGTTTCCCCGAGGTGGCCCCGTAGGCAGCTTAGTTTGGACCAACACTCAGATGGAGCACTGGCCCGGGGGGGGTTAAAATAAGATGACCCTTGAGTCTGCAGAACCCAAGGGAAAGAAAAGGCTAGGTGGCGAATGGTAAAACCAATGTTGGGCATTGATGGAAAAGCTTTAATCACGGCGAAATATCAAGGGGTTCCCATTATAACCCAACCGCGTAAGGAACGCAAAAACCGGGAACATAACACCGATATGACGGAAACTAGGGCGGCAAGAGTGGAACAAAACACTAGGCGAGAGGCTGAGCCTTCCACCCTTTACCAAGTATATAGATGCATTAAGATAACATGGCAATATAATGATATCCCAACAAGTAAATAAATGATGTTCCAACAAGGAACGGCCTCCAATCTTCACCTGCAACTAGCAACGCTATAAGAGGGGCTGAGCAAAGCGGTAACATAGCCAATCAACGGTTTGCTAGGACAATGGTGGGTTATAGGTTTGTCATGGAAATTTGGGAGGCTGACAAGCAAAAGGTAGGCATCGTAGCATTGGCATAGCAAAGAGCGAGCAAACTAGCAAAGCAAAGATAGTAGTGATTTCGAGGGTATGGTCATCTTGCCTGCACAGTTGTCAGAGTTGACTGGATCCTCACAAGCAAACTCAACGGGCTCCTCGGTAGCGAACTCGTCTCCCGGCTCTACCCAACAAGACAAACAAGCAACAAGGATACAATCAACCACGTGCCAGACCAAGCAATATGATGAAATGACGACATGCTATGCGGGATGCGATGCGGGATGCAAAATGCAAGATATGACAGAAAATGCATGAAGCTGGCCTCAACTTGGAATTCCAAGGGTTCCACTGGAAAGATGGGATGAAATCGCTTGAAAACGATATAAAGAACGCCGGAATCGGAGTTACGGTTTGGAAATGCCAAGCGATTCAAAATTGACACTGGTGTGCGATTTACAGCAAGTAGGCATCTAAATGCAATGAGATGAACATGCTACAGCCAACAACATGACAACAAAATACATGGCAGGGATGCACACAAGATGCTTAACAAAATACTAGCAATGAGCTATGGCCAATTCATCCATTATGAGGTTCAAACAAGCATGGCAAAAACGCAAATGCAAAACTGATCTCAGACTTGGTGAAATTAACACTTGTCTGAAATTTCAGATCATGAAGCCCTCTTCGGAGCAGCAAAACAACATGATACATGACCTGATTATGACAAATAAGAACATGGCATGGAGCTACTCAACAAGCTTAACAAAAGACCCAAAGTGACCTGGGGCCAAAAGGGTTCACAAAATATACTAGCGGGCACACGAACATAGCAAAAACATAATCAGTTTTTAGACTTTGTGGAAACTGAGACATGCTGAAATATAACTCACGAAGGCATGTAAACGAGCTCGATGCACTCACTACGATGCAAGTCATGGCAAGGCAAGCATACATCCATAAAGAAGGCACAAAATAATAGCTAGAAATGGAAATAACAATGGCATAGCATGCACGGATCAACTACAATAGCATCGGCAAAATCGCAAACAAGTTGACGATCTGCCCAGATTCACCATGAAGCAAAAGTAGAGCTCGATTTACTCAAGCTAGGATGCTCCATAATTGCAAACAAAGGCATGGATGGATAGAGCATAACAAGATTAACAAAACTCCTTTACTTATCATCCTCAAAATAGGCCCGGATCACTAGGAAACAAGCTGCACATATGGCATCATGAACTAAATAATCCCAGACTTAGTGAAAACTACTATGTCCCTGAAAACAGATTTACCGGGTGCCTCATTTTGCAAGCTTGCACAAGTCACCACACACATGCTAAAAATGCATGGGTTGCACCTCTGGAAATATAACAAAATGCTTAACAAAACATATGAAGGACTCACAGGCATATCATGCACACAATAATCATGGCAAAAATGACAAAAGTCTAAGATGAACTAGCAGATCTGACAATTAACTCACGAAGCCTCATTCTAACAGCATTTCGGACATCAAGATGCACTCAAATGAAAATGATACAATGGAATGAAATGATTTACTCGTTGAGAAGAACATTTTGATATGCTATATGTCCAAAACGGAGCTACGGATGCAAAGATACGACCGGTCAAAGTAGGCATAAAAATTAGGGTTAGGGACGAAAAAGTCAACCGAAAATATCTCCAGATCCAGATCTGGAATCACTGTTCACGGGCACGGACTTCGAGGTCGCCGGATTCTTTGCCGGAGTTCGTCGGGGATCGCCTGAGCTTGGAGAGGAGGAGGCCGGACGGCGGGGCCGACCGGATCCGAGGCGCGGCGGGGTAGCGGCGGCGATGGC
>NC_057812.1:338019471-338127560 GCF_018294505.1 Triticum aestivum | reverse complement strand
GTTAGGAGAGTTCAAATGAGGTGCGATTTTTGGCCACGCGATCGTGATCGAACGCTCTAGGTGATGGAGCAGAGTTTGGTGGGTTTTGGGCCAAATTGGAGGGGTGTTGGTCTGCAACACACACGAGGCCTTTTCGGTCCCTCGGTTAACCGTTGGAGTATCAAATGAAGTCCAAATGATACGAAACTTGACAGGCGGTCTACTGGTAGTAAACCAAGGCCGCTTGGCAAGTCTCGGTCCAATCCGGAAATGTTTAATCCCCACACACGAAAGAAAGCTAGAAATGACCACCGGAGGAGAACGAAGCGCCGGAATGCAAAACGGACAACGGGAAAAAAGCTCGAATGCATGAGATGAACACGTATGCAAATGCAATGCACATGATGACGTGATATGAGATGCATGAAAACGAAAACAACACACGGAGACAAAGACCCGAACCCGAGAAATAAATATGACTTAACGCCGGAAACGGCAAGAGTTGGAGTACAAATAGGGAAAGTTACATCCGGGGTGTTACAAACAACTAACTAACAGAGTTAGTTAGTGTTAGGTTAGCACTAACCTAGGTTAATTAGGGCCTGGACCCACATGTCAATGGCTCATCTAATTAACTAAGTTAACTTAGCACTAATTAAGCAGGGACCTGGGCCCATGCGTGAGGGACCCTAGGGAGGTCAAACCCCTGGTGAGCGGGGTCAACCCCACAGGCGACTTGATGCCGGTGAGGCCAGTCGCAGCAGCGAGCCTCAGGTTTGCATCTCCGGTGACCAAACGGCCGGCGGAGGGCATCTACGTGATGCGGACACATATCCGCATCAAGTAGTGGTGGCGGTTGGGCCTGGGGTGACCTCGGCGGTTGCCGGAGCTCGGGTGAGCTCGGGGTTGAGGCTTTGGCGAATGACTCGGCGCGTGCGAGGCATGTTCGGGCCCTACACGACGCGTCGAGGTCGGTGGACAGGACGGCTGGGCCGTTGCGTGGCCGGAGCCACGTCGGTGGCGAGCTCAGGCAGCGGCGTGCTACGGTCTGCAAGGGGGCGGCGGCTACGGCGTGCAAATGAGCCGAAGGAGAGGGGGTTCAATTAAGGATCTCATGGCGGAGTCGACGGTGGTCTTGGCGAGCTCGGGGAGGGACTGACGACGTCGGGAGGTCGCCAGTGATCTTGGGGTAGAGGCGGCGAAGATGGCAGTGCATAGGTTGATGCAGGGCGTTCGGCATCGCGCTGGTTGACGGAGAGGCGCGGGGGATGGAGGCGGAGCTCGTGGACAACATGAGGAGACGAGGGGAGTACGGTGGCCGCGGCTACGGCCAATGGCGGCAAGGAGCTCGCTCGGGCGTGTGCGGTGGAGAGAGCAGAGGAGGGGAATGAGCTCGAGGGAGTGAGCGAGAGGGACCAGGGGGCTGCGTGGCGTCGTGGAGGCGTCCAGGCCCTCGGCGGCAAGCAGGAGGTGGCGTGCGGTGGCTGTGCACGCATCGGGCACGCGCTCGTCCTCCTGGCAGAGGAGGAAGACGACAGGGGAGGAGGCGGTGGTGGGCTGGGCCGGCCAGCTGCAGTTTTATTTCTGTTATTTCTGTTTCTCTCTTTTATTTCTGTTTTCTATTTGTAAGATTCTCTCTCTCTCTTTTATTTCTGTTTTCTATTTGTTTGCCTCTGTTTTGATTTAGTTTAAAATACCAAATCAATTTCATAAATCCTGAAAATATTCCTGAGCACTTTCTGAAATATTTCAGTGGCCCACAAATAGTTCCAACATTATTTCAGCATTTAAATTATTTATAATGTTTCAATGCTCAAAGTTAAATACATTATGATTTAATTCAAAAATCCAGGAATGACCTAGAAATATGTTCATCATTTTTGGCAGAGGTTTTCACCTTTATCAGAAATCATGAACATTTTCAAAGGGCATTTTGGGTTCATTGAAAATGATTTAAGTTTGAACCTAGTATTTTAAGAGAGGTGCTAGCGTTTGATCAATCCCCATTTCAAATTCAAAAGGATTTAAACATGATGCAACACATGGAAGCTAGCCTAGGTCAGACCAAAACTAGGGATGTGGTGACCTCGACACGTCGCGTAGGGCCCGAAGATGCCTCGCACGCGCCGAATCGTCCGCCGATCCCTCGACCCAGAGCTCACTCGAGCTCCGGCAACCGCCAAGGTCATCACCGGCGACAACTCTGGCCACCCCAAGCCCAACCGCCACCACTACTCGATGCAGATGTGTGTACGCATCACGTAGATGCCCTCCGCCGGCTTTTTGGTCGCCGGAGAGGCAAACCCGAGGCTCGCCACCGCGACTGGCCTCGCCGGCGTCAAGTCGCCGGTGGGGTTGACCCCGCTGACCAGGGGTTTGACCTCCCTAGGATCCCTCACATGTGGGCCTAGCTCCCTGCACCTCAAAGAGTTACTTGTAGCCGTAGTTCAGGTTAGGCACTGAGTCAAAGCTGGCTTGCTGCAATTTAACTCCACCACCCCCTTTGTTGATATCGATGCATATGTAGTTAGTTCTTATGTAAGTCTTGTTGGGTACATTTGTACTCACGTTTGCCTATTTTATGTTTTTGCGGAGAGACGTCAGTCTCGCTAGTAGTTTCGCGTGGACTTCGACGTTTAGCTTGATACCTCAGCTACGATCTTGTACCCTCGGCAGGGTCTTGTAGATAGTTAGGTTTCTTAGCCTTCTTCCTTTGTAGTTGTCTGTACTCAGACATGTTAAGCTGCCGCATGTGCTTGTTGTTTGTATGCTCTGTATGTTGGGGTCATGAGACCCATGTTTGTAATGCTTGGCTCCTCGGAGCCTAATGAATAAATACGTCGTAGAGTTATGTTGTGATGCCATGTTGTATTTACACATATCGAGCATATTGTGTGTATGATTGAAATGCTTGGTATGTGTGGGATCCGACAACCTAGTTGTTTATCCTTGGTAGCCTCTCTTATGGGGAAATGTAGTCTTGTGCTTCCATGAGCCATAGTAGTCCGCTACAGCCCGATTCACCGGAGTCCTGCTAGCCCAGCACTATTGCTCCGAAACACTTGACTGGTCGGCATGTGATTCACTTTGTTCCCGTGTCTGTCCCTTCGAGGAAATGTCGCGCAGTGACATCTGGAGTCCTGCCTAGCCTGCTACAGCCCGGGTTCACGGAGTCCTGCTAGCCCAGTGCTACAGCCCGGATTCACACGCTGCTGACCGACATGCTCGATGTTGATTCATGTATGCCTGTCCCCGTAAGTTAGTGCCACTTTGGGTTCACGACTAGTCATGTCGGCCCGGCTTCTCTGTCATATGGATGCGAGCGACACTATCATATACATGAGCCAAAAGGCGCAAACGGCCCTGGGCCTTGGTAAGACGACACCCGTGGGAATACCGTGCGTGAGGCCGCAAAGTGATATGAGGTGTTACATGCTAGATCGATGTGACTTAGAATCGGGGTCCTGACAGCTTTGGTATCCATGTCAGTGGCTCATCTATTTAACTAAGTTAATTTAACACTAATTAAACCTAGCACTAATTAAGCAGGGACTTGGGCCCACGCGTGAGGGACCCTAGGGAGGTCAAACCCCTGGTCAGCAGGGTCAACCCTACCGGCGAATCAACGCCAGCGAGGCCCGAGATGGCGGCGCGGCTCGGAAAACGCCCACAGGGCACGGACGAGGCCGTTCTTGGGCTCGTTGGAGAGCTCTTGCCGGCGCGCGTCGAGTGGTGGTGGAGGCCGGGCCTATGGTGGCCGGAGCCGATGACGGCGAGCTCCAAGGCGGCGGCCGGAGTTCGGGCAACAACAGGTTCGGCGCTACGGTGCATGGGAGGAGGAGCTGGTGTGCGCTACGGGCTCCTGGGAGTGTACTGAGTGTAGTGACGCGCTCGGTTTGGACGGAGGCGAACCAAAACGATGACGGCAACAAGTCCGGCATCGGTGAGCTCTCGGTCTCGACAGAAATGAGGGCTACAATGAGCTAATGGACATGGGAGTAGGGTGATCAGTAGAGGAGCTCACGGCGAGTGCAGAGGTGACCTCGGCGTGCTCGGGGAAGCACCGGAGCGAGCGGGGCGGCGAGAGGGATCTCCGGCAGCCAGTGAAGAAGATGATGAATATGGCGTCGATGCAGGGCCTCCGACGAGGCGTGGCTAGACGGGGAGGACGAGGGAGGCGTGGCAATGCTCGTGGACACGTTGGGGAGGCGAGGGGAGCACGGTTGTTGCGTCTACAGCGTACGGCGGCGACGAGCTCCGCTCGGGCAGAGAAGGAGAGAGAGCAGAGGAGGGGGAAGAGGTCGGGAGAGAGTGAGAGAGTTCCAGGGGGTGCGTGTAGGCATCCAGGGCATCCAGAAGCTCAGCGGCAAGTGAGAGGTGGCGGAGCGTGTGCTCGTGTGCGACGGCCACGCGCGCTGTCCTCCTGGCGGGAGGTTGGTGATGACTGGCAGAGGCCAGTGGGCTGGGCCTCTGCTAGGACGTGGTGGGGCACCCGGTAAGTGGCCAGGTGAGTCTCTGCTCTCTCTCTGGTTTTCCTATTTTAGTTTCTGTTTTCTATTATTCTGTAGTGTTTAGGGATTTATTAAAAATACTTAAACAAATCCAAAAATCATGAAACTGCTCAATGCCATTGTTTGGAATATAACCAATAGCAAACATTTTAGTTTATGATTATTTGAGCATTTAAAATATGTAATAGCATTTATATGTCCAAATGCAAATACTATATGATTTAATTCGGAGCCCAAATATGTCATCGAAAAATGTGCAGCACCTTTGGTTATTGCTTCTAGCATTTTCCAGAAATGATGAACATTTTTTAAGGCCATATGGATTCACTAATAATATTTTAGTTGAACCTAGTGAATTCCTCTAGATGCTAGGGTTTAAACAAACCCCATATCAAATTCAAAAGAATTTAAACATGATGCAACACATGGAAGCTAGCCCAGGTCAACTAGAACTAGGGATGTGACAACTCACCCCTACTAAACAAGAATCTCGTCCCGAGATTCAAGTCGTGAGGTAAGAAGACAGAGGGACACAAGCTAACACAATCTTCACAATCCAGATGTCTTTCTCGAGGATGTTGATTCATTGCATCACCTTGATCTTGACGTCTTTCTTTGAGAACTACATCCAACATGACAACGAGAAGAAAGGGATAATTTTAGAAGAATCGATCTTCTTGAGGTTCGAGCAACTTAGGATTATCTTAATGATCACAAGATCAACTCACGGAATGAGACGTAGAAACATCTCTGGAGCTAAGAGGCAAAACATGCATCAGGAGGAATGGAAGAAACAATTTGACAAGGGTTTCAAAGTAGCAAGGAAACAATTTCCATGATCCCATAGCGGGGCACCTTGGGAGAGGTGACTCATAAAATTATTCCCTTAAGTGATAAAAAGAATTACTTTTGATACAGAGATCATTGGAACTCTCTATACCAGCCTAAGGAAATTCACAAACGATCGTTTGAAGGAGATCAAAAGAATGACATACTCGGACTAGAATGGATGATGTGGACTACCTTGTTGAAGACAACACAATGGATGATTTTTGCTTATCATCGGAAATGGATGGGACCCATGGTAGAACCACATTTGTAGATGATCCTAAATAGTAATTACTGAGAAAGGGAAACCCATGGGAGATCGGCACAATGGCGATGCAAGCTGGGAACAAAATGTGAATACTGGGAATGTTCCAACCATCATATCTGCCTGAGATTCAGATCCTATTGGTGATATGATACTTCAGACTCAGCATGTCTGAAAAGAAAGTTTGCAACATAAATCGACGAGATGATGTTGCGATATTCTCGGGAAATGAACTACGATAGCAAGCTCCAAAACATGACCTGGTTCTGCTACACACATGTGAACACGTAATCCCAGTCGAGCATGACCACGTAGAAGTCTTATAATAAAGACACTATCGAGTTCAGGTGGGGAACCATCAACGAGGATATCAACGTCCTTTTATAAGCCCGGGTTAGCTCTTAAGAAGGATCTCCTCCTCCTTGAACAGTTCAATCAGTGGCTCGGTGTGCTAGGGAACCCATATGGAGTGGAGGTAATTAGTCTACCAAACCATAGAATACATTTGCACATGCATAATTGACTTGGGATGGTACCAGAGGAAACAAAATCAATCTTTCTCGAACTCACGGCGGAAACTTGCACCGAATGCACATGAATTCGAGGAAGTCACTTCTTCCATCCAAGCATAAGCTTCATGAACGGAACACGAAGACATTGGTTATAAAGTTTTCAACACTAGGTTGATGTTCAACATGAATCATGGGGGAGACAAAATGCTGCTGATGGGCTCCACAACAACTCATTGGAATTTCCATATCACTGGACTTCCACCATCATGTGAACACGGTGATATCATTGGTCAGACCAAAAGAGGTAATGGTGTATGCTCGAGGGCTCAACCACGAGTAAGACAACATTACAAACATCGTTGGTTCTGATTTGACTTGACGATAGCCCATACTCAATTCAAAGTGTTGTCAAGGCAATGGATCCAACAACTAATCACGAGGACCAATCGATGGACATATCATCTTCCTTCAACACACACACACAAAGATATCCCTTAACATGAACTAAGTCAGACAAGCTTTTATCTTCCAACTCTGCAAGTTGTTGTTTGGCTTAATCAACTAGCTCAGGGGTATCCCACACAGATTCTTGGAGAATGGGTGGTTTGGAGGAAAACTAAATGATCGCGAACTCAACATAGCGGTCAGGCGACAACCTGGTAATACTTCCGAGAAGATATTCGGAACATCACGAACCACTGATATGTTACTAAGCTCGAGAACAATCTTGATTTTCAAAGCAAGACGATATGATCAAACAAGCAAGGGATTGAATAATCCTAACTCATTGATCAAAGGGTGCACCTAGAATAAGGACTAGGTAGCATGATCAATCTTAGGATGATGATTTAATAACCAGTACGTGAGTATTGTCCATTTACTACCAAGCAACAAGTTGCTCGGAGTATTGATTTCACACAACACAATTCACTTGTCGGCATTCCAGTTGCAACAACACGGAACCGAGGGATGACTAATGATGGCGAGAACTATCACCCCGTCAAGAATTCATAAGAGGTGGTGCAATTCTCATGACATTCTTGACATAAAGATGGTAACACTTCAAGGTAGAACAGAGCAAAGCTGGATTGGCATTTTGATCCACAGAATACAACTACTTTGACCCAATCCTAGATATGGACGAGGTACTGGAGTTTGTTTCTCCTAGTCATTCCAGAATAGAATGGCTTGACGGACTACAAGAGTAATAGGCATCAATGAACACGAATTCACACATGCTCTTGACTATCAACTGATAGATGAAGGACGAAATAAAGTTAAAGAGGGACAACTCAAGGAACATATAACTTTCTGAGTTGTGGATGCATAGATTAGCATGTCAAACGAGTTCAACAGGTTTCTTCCAGATAACCCATGCAGAAAGGTATAACTGGCTCAATCACAATTATGAATGGAGAACTTCTCAAGAGCACTCTTGTTGTGATCTTTTGGTTCAAAGAAATTCTGCCATAAGCAGTTCATGGTATTTGGAAGAAGGAAATACCACGGACCTCGAGAACTATCACAAGGTTACTAATAACCTAAAGGAACGAGCAAACACTATTAACATGAAATAAGTAGGGTGAATCTAGGGTTCAAAACCCAGGAATAGAATGCCCACTGACTAAATGGCATCACAGGATGCTTTCGAGAATGACAGCCAGAATCATCACATTGGGAACAAAAAGAATTGCTAGATTACTGGGTGGCTTTCTAGGATGCCTAGGGTCATAATACTAGCTACATCTTATATGTTGAGGCAGTAGACTACCTCAACAGACCGTTTAGTGTGCTTAATCTAGCCCAAAAGGAACTTCGGAACGGTAGGAAGGGATTTGCAAATGCATCAGACTATTTAGAAACCTGGGATGACTCTGACGGCATAACGACTGTAAATGCTCAAAAATATTTTGAGACAACCTGCAAAATAGTGGCGAAACCACTTAACATCATCATATCAAGGTTCTGGTTCCACTGACGACATACTAAAAGTAGTAGAAACTGAATTGAGGCCTGGAACCAACAATCCTATAAGTCCCTATCATAGTAACTCGTCATCCTAATAGATAGCTGAGAAGCCTAGTTATTAATCCCCGTAGAAGAGAATAGGTTGACTCAGATCAGAAGGCATAAGGTAAAGGAGTAAAAAGAGCCTTACATTCCCTTCCACAATCAATTCCCTTATATAAATAAAGCATTTCTAGACCCAACTTCGACCAGTTTGGCTTGGTAATCCTACAAGCAGTCAGGCTCTGATACCAAAGCTGTCAGGACCCCGATTCCAAGTCACATCGATCTAGCCGGTAACACCTCATATCATTTTGCGGCCTCATGCACGGTATTCACATGGGTGTCGCCTTACCCTGGCCCGGGACCGTTTGCACCTTTTGGCTCACGTATATGATAGTCTCGCTAGCATCCATATGACAGAGAACCTGGGCCGACATGACTAGTCATGAACCCAAAGTGGCACTAACTTACGGGGACAGGCATACATGAATCAACATCGAGCATGTCGGTCAGCAGCGTGCGAATCCGGGCTATAGCACTAGGCTAATAGGACTCTGGTGAACCGGGCTGTAGCAGGCTAGGCAGGACTCCGGATGTCACCGCGTGACATTTCCCCGAAGGGACAGACACATGAACGAAGTGAATCACATGCCGGCCAGTCAAGTGTTCTGGAGCAGTAGTGCTGGGCTAGCAGGACTCCGGTGAATCAAGATGTAGCGGACTACTATGGCTCATGGAAGCACAAGACTACATTTCCCCATAAGGGAGGCTACCAAGGATAAACAACTAGGTTGTCGGATCCCACACATACCAAGCATTTCAATCGTACACACAATATGCTCGATATGTGTAAATACAACATGCCATCACAACGAAACACTATGACTCAAAGTATTTATTCAATAGGCTCCGAGGAGTGAGATATTACAAACATGGGTCTCATTACCCAACATTCAGAGCATACAAGTCCAAGCACATGCGGAAGCTTAACATGTTTGAGTACAGACATCTACAAATGAAAAAGGCTGAGAAGCCTGACTATCTACCAGATCCTGCCGAGGACATAAGATCATAGCTGAGGTATCAAGCTAAACGTCGAAGTCCACACGGAACTACTAGCGAGACTGACTTCTCTCTGCAAAACACAAAATAGGAAAATGTGAGTACAAATATACGCAGCAAGACTTACATCAGAACTAGCTACATATGGATCAGTATCAACAAAGGGGTGGTGGAGTTTGACTGCAGCAAACCAGCTTTGACTTAGTGGCTATCCTAAACTATGACTCCAAGTAACTCTTTTGAGGTGGCGCACACGAGTCCACATATTCACCATATCAATACACCACTATGGATCCGCTCCCGTCTCCCTACGAGAAGGCCATCCATAGCACTCATGTTTATCTTGTGAGTTTTAGAGTATCCACTTTCACTTGTCTATGAACTGTTATAGGCAACCCAGAAGTCCTTTACCGCGGACACGGCTATTCGAATAGATCATTTATAACCCTGTAGGGGTGTACTTCTTCACACATGTTTCCACCACTTAGCGTCTGCACACGACATGTGCTCGGCAAACTTCAAGTGAAAGCCGACGTGGGTGTAGACCACGACCTGACTAACCACACAAGTCTCTAGTCCAGGTTTCTCGCCTATTCGGGTTCCATCCGCAAGGAGATCCGATTGGAGTTTCGCTCACAGCCCCAAATGATGTGTGCGGGGTTCCCGAGACACCAAACGGGTGCCCGGTACACCGTTCCACGGTGTATCTACTGCATCATAGCCAACCCCTAGGGTCAGCGCTATGCACGGCCTCCAACACATATCCTACAAACACTAGAAACTAGTTGCAACTCCTGGATAGAGGGCAGGGGCGGTTAATAAGTCGAGCAGGGTCATATTTCAAGGCCCAACATGTGGTAGTAGCTGTTCATGGATCGCAAACACACAACTCAGTTCCTGAGGACGGTTTCAATGAGACAACCCACCATGTACTCCTACATGGCCTCTCACCTCTACCTTTACCAAATCGTGTTCACACACTTAGCTCACACACAGTAGGACATGTTTATCACCATTCCAATTCATCCTCGATGAATCAAACCTGACTCAACTCTAAGTAGTAGCAGGCATGACAAACAACTATGAATGAGTAGGCACATCAAGGCTCAAACAACTCCTACTCATGCTAGTGGGTTTCATCTTTTTACTGTGGCAATGACAGGTCATGCAGAGGAAAGGGGTTCAACTACCGCAGCATGTAACAGCTAAATCATTGTTTTCCTAATGCAGTAAAAGAGAGCAAGAGCGAGAGAGTGGGATTGTATCGGAATGAACAAGGGGGTTTTGCTTGCCTGGAACTTCTGAAGATAGTATAGTTCTTCATCGGTGTCATCGAACTCATCGTCGGAATACGTCTATCGAGAGGGAACAACCACCGGCAACAGAGAGGAAACACAATCAATGCAATGCACAATATGATGCATGATCATGACATGGCGATATGAGTGTGTTGGGCTAATGCAACTACAACCAGAAGGTTTTGACCTTATTTGAACCAAAGATTCAAATACAAACTCAAGTTATGGGTTCATATAAGTGCATTAACATGTTTGACCTAAACAGCAAGGTTAAGTTTCTCTAACATGCATGAAACCAGTACAAATGGATAGATTGGATTTTTCTGAACATTTTTCATATACAACTTATTTCATTCTGAGATAAAGATTAATTTCTATGAATTTTATAAGTTTTAGCGATTTTTGTAATTTCCTGAATAAGAATAAATCCAGAAAAAGGTTAACTGCGTCAGCATGACGTCGGGGTGACGTCAGCAGGTCAAAGGTGCCAGCCCAGGTCAAACCTGACGGCTGGGACCCACATGTCGGTGTAACAACTAACTAACAGAGTTAGTTAGTGTTAGGTTATCACTAACCTAGGTTAATTAGGGCCTGGGCCCACATGTCAGTGGCTCATCTAATTAACTAAGTTAATTTAACACTAATTAAACCTAGCACTAATTAAGCAGGGACCTGGGCCCACATGTGAGGGACCCTGGGGAGGTTAAACCCCTGGTCAGCGGGGTCAACCCCACCGGCGACTAGATGCTGGCGAGGCCCGAGACGGCGGCGTGGCTCGGAAAACGCCCACAGGGCAGGAACGAGGTCGTTATTGGGCTCGTTGGACATCTCTTGTCGGTGTGCGTTGTGTGGTGGCGGAGGCCGGGCCTATGGTGGCCGGAGCTCAGGCAATGACGGGTTCGGTGCTACGGTGTATGGGAGGAGCGGGTGTGCGCTACGGGCTCCTAGGAGTGCACTGAGTGCAGTGACGCGCTCGGTTTGGACGGAGGCGAAGCAAAATGACGACGGCGACAAGTCCGACGCCGGTGAGGTCTCGGTTTCGACGGATACGAGGGCTACGATGAGCTAATGGACATGGGAGTAGGGGGGATCGGTAGAGGAGCTCACGGCGAGTGCAGAGGTCGCCTCGCCGTGCTCGGGGAAGTACCGGAGCGAGAAGGGCAGCGAGAGGGATATCCGGCGGCCAGCGACGAAGATGATGAAGATGGCGTCGATGTAGGGCCTCCGGCGAGGCATGGCTGGACGGGGAGGAGGAGGGAGGCGTGGCGATGCTCGTGGACACGTCGGGGAGGCGAGGGGAGCACGGAGGCTGCGTCTACGGCGTACGGCGGCGACGAGCGCCGCTCGAGCAGAGAGGGAGAGAGAGCAGAGGAGGGGGAAGAGGTCGAGAGAGAGCGAGAGATTTCTAGGGGGGTGTGTGTCGGCATCCAGGGCGTCCAGAAGCTCAGCGGCAAGTAGGAGGTGGCAAAGCATGTGCTCGCGCGCGGCGGCCACGCACGCGCTGTCCTCCTGGCGGGAGGTTGGTGACGACTGGCGGAGGCCAGTGGGCTGGGCCTCTGCTGGGCCGTGGTGGGGCGTCGCTTAAGTGGCCAGGTGAGTCTTTGCTCTCTCTCTGGTTTGACTATTTTAGTTTCTGTTTTATATTGTTCTGTTGTCTTTAGGGCTTTATTAAAAATACTTAAACATATCCAAAAATCATGAAACTGCTCAATGCCACTATTTGGAATATAACCAACAACAAACATTTTAGTTTATGATTATTTGAGCATTTAAAATATGTAATAGCATTTATATGCCCAAATGCAAATACTATATGATTTAATTCGGAGCCCAAATATGTCATAGAAAAATGTGCAGCACCTCTGGTTATTGCTTCTAGCATTTTCTAGAAATGATGAACATTTTTGAAAGCCATTTGGATTCACTGAGAAGATTTTAGTTGAACCTAGTGAATTCCTTTAGATGCTAGGGTTTAAACAATCCCCATTTCAAATTCAAAAGAATTTAAACATGATGGAACACATGGAAGCTAGCCTAGGTCAGACCAGAACTAGGGATGTGACAAGGTGAGTGTCCAATCTTTATGGCGTTGAATCAATATTGTACCTTTGGCCACGATACGAAGTAGATATTGATTTATGTTCAAGCGATGCACGTCCATGATCCTAGATAGTGATACGTGAATGAATTGTGCAATCTCTCTCACACGCATACATATCTCATTTCCCTATGGGCATCAGAATCACACACGCGCACTTCATTTATTTCTCTCCCTCCGTCAAGGTTAGAATTCGTCTTTCTACCCCGTCCTACAAGTCTCTCACACAGAAACACACACACTCTCTCTATCGAACATGCCCACCCCTTTAATTCCACCCACCCGCAGCCACTAATGTCTCAAAGTATAATAATGTCTCTCACACATATGCCTAAGGTTAACTCGAGTTCCGGAACCATATGAATACATACAATGGGATTCCAGCAGAGCACCTTTTGTTTTGAGATTTCGCTCTCTCTCTCTCTCTCTCTCTCACACACACACACACATACACGCGCGCACACACACACATTTTTTCTCACTTCATTCTTTCCAGCACTTGCATGCCCACAATTTTGTTTATCTTCGTGATGCTTTAAGTATGCCTCACACAAATGCTATCTACCTATCCCTTAATATAGCCTGATATGTGTCACACAAACTCCTTCTCCCTACTAGCAAGATGACCATGCATTGCACCGAACATCAAAATGCATTTGTATGAGTAGTTTATCTTGTGGGAGAAAAGGATGAACGAGGGAATGCCTTATTTGCAAATGCGGAGAGGGGTGTGGGTATCTTTTTGCAAAATTGCCACAGTTTCCTTCCTATCCGTCGGGTATAAATCGGATGGCCTATATTGCAGGATGGTAGGAACACCATCATCACCAACTCTGTTTTTTATAAGAGTAGGGATATGTAAGTGTCACTGCCCCCCCCCTCGACACACACACCCACACCCACACAGCCACATACACACTTCCCAACACCGAAGGAGTAGTGTGACACCTCGATCTTAATACTAATCTATCGACTGGCTTCTCTCTCAAACACACACATATGCACACACACACTACCCGACACCGAAGGAGTAGGGCGGCACCTTGATCTTGATAGTAATCTATCTACTCATCTTTCAAACACACACACACACACATACACACACTCGCTAGGTGTGCCTCTGTGCCTACCGCGCATACTCTCGATACGTCTTTCTCTCCCTCCCCCTCCCCCACCCCAAGAATGACAGCAGAAGGGTGACAACTCGATATAATCGTAATCTATCAATTAGTTTCTCTCTCGTACATTGTGTCTTTGTGCCTCGCTCAGTAGCCCCTCGATATATAGACTTCTCACATGCGCACAGCTGTAGTGACGATGACGCTGAACCCAGTGTGCCTCATTTTTACCGGCCTCATGTGATAGTTTTCACCCTGTTTTCTGTTAATTAACAAGGCAACCTTTTCTTTGTTACTACTAGTGAATCTGAAATCATTCAGGGCATACATAAAATATATCACTTCAACCCAATTATCACAGTAACTATTTTAAAAGAAACTAGCTAGATGCCCGTGCGTTGCATGGAACATCAAGATGCATTTGTACGAGTAGTTTATCTTGTGAGAGAAAAGGATGAACGAGGGAAGGCTGTATTTGCGAACGTGGAGAGGGGTGTGGGTATATTTTTGCAAAATTGACACAATTTTCTTCCTATCTGTTAGATATAAATCCGACGGTCTATATTGTAGGATGGCACGCACACCATCATCACCAACTCTGTTTTCTACTCCCTCCATTCCTAAATATTTGTCTTTTTAGAGATTTCAACAAGTGACTACATATGGAGCAAAATGAGTGAATCTACACTCTAAAATATGTCCACATACACATCCGTATGTGGTAGTCCATTTGAAATCTGAAAAAGACAAATATTTAGGAACGGATGGAGTATAAGAGTAGACATGGAGATATATCTCCAGCATGGTCTACAACAAAAATGTGCTGGACTAGTTAGCGCCGGATGCTCGCAACGCGATGACATGAGTTCGAATTATGTCTTTAACTTTAGATTTTTATATTATATATTACTTATTTAATATATACTTCTTTCGCTACTGTACTGACAGTGGAACCCACAGAGTACTTAGAATACAAGATTAAGGATGGACTTGTTTCTTTTTAATTTTTTCTACGAAGCTGTAGCCACCTTGCAAGTCATGTGTACCCTGTACATGCAATTAAATTTTTATAGAGGGACAATCATACACGCAATTAACTCAAATGGATTGGATGTCACTCTATTATTTCTAGCATAAGAGCATCTCCAACGGCAGCCGGCAAATTTCCTCCCGCTTCCTTCCGCGAAGGACGACATCAAACGCCAGCGGCATACATTTTCACAAATCTAACCAACCAAATGAAATTCATGCAAACACGGACTGATTTCATATAAGCATGAAGTATTTCGTATAAAAAAGGCGGATCTTCATATAAACATCATGGATTTCATTGCATTTACATGAACTAAGTGGTGCCAATCCGGCTCTCTTGGTATAATTAATACTCCCTCCGTCCGGAAATACTTGTCCTAGAAATGGATGTATCTAGACTTATTTTAGTTATAGATAAATAAAATTTATCCATTCTTAGAACAAAAATTTCCCGCCAGCTGGAGAGAGAGTACATAATCTAAATGGCCGCCCGCGGATCCCTTTGTCTTCCTCATGTCCGGCAGACACTTTGCGGGGTCGGCAAAGGTCCTCGGAAGAGACGAAGAAGCAAAGAAACCACCTGAATGCGCAGCCGTCGCCTCGGCGGTGGCCTTCATGGGACCCAAGTGGTGGCGGCCTCCCGTGTTCTACTTCTCCTCGATGATGGCGGCGGACACGGAGAAGCTGGCCACCGACTCGTCACTCTAAACGCACCCGGCTTCTGTCTCTGCCTGCATGGCACTGCCGTACGCACGGGAGGCGCGCCCACAGACATGGGAGGCGCGACACTGCAGACACTGGTGGCGCGGTACGACGCGGTAGCGACGACACCCATATCGGTGTGCTCCCCGACGTGCCGGCGTGAAGCAACTCGCCACTCCTCATCGAGCTAAACTAGAGCGGCGAGTTGCTGAACCACGCGCCTGCTTGGGGCGGCAATTGGCTCCGTCGGGCCAAGCAAGGTTGGTGAATCACCGAGCGGCCTCACCCTTATCCGGAGGGCTCGGTGGGCCGCCCAGCCAGGTAATATGCCAGAGAACAACTCCTCGCAAGCCATCGGAAGAGTGGAGAAAATGGTGAAGGAGGAGATGGGGGAGCGGCGGAGGAGTGCGATTCTTGCCCGCTGTCTGTCTGGCCTCGTGTAAATAGAGGGCGGACGGTAGGAGCTTGGCCGGCATCTGGCCTCGTTTAAACTAAGGGCAGACGGGAGGAGCTCAGCCGTTGTTGCATTTAATTCCAGCCCGCTCATGAACGGACGTGTGGCCGGAGTAGGTTTGTTAGTTTGCATGCGGGTTTAACGGAGGGGTTTGATGGAGGCGAGGAGGCATGTTCAGCCGGGCGTACAGCGGGCGGCGCAGTACTATTCGATTTGACAGCGGGCAGCGCAGTTCCCGATACGGCTTTAATGCAGATGAGGGAGGGAGTAGTGGTTCCCGAAATGTTGAACGGCCAATGCATCCTCCTTCAATTAATGCATGAGGGAAGTAATGGGAGGAGGACCGGGAAAAGAGGCTGCACGATGTGAATGCAACGCAGTTTGCCCTCATATACATGCGGCCCTCCATTCCAATGCATCTACCACATCGTACGCACCTAAGCATTTGCCTAAGCACCTACACTAAGCGCAAAAGAGCTCACGCCAGACCCATGGCGGCGATGCGCGTGAGCGGCCAGCGACTGTGCCAGATGGTCCACGACATCGGCCTGCGGCATGGCGCCGAGGGTCATCTCCAGACGGTGTTGGAGACTAGCTGGTGGATGGCTGCCGTCGACGCCAACTACCACTCTCAGTTGGACCAGATGATCGTTGCCACCACCAACAAGTTCACCGTCCACAAGAAGCTCGCGGACGACATCGCCGTACTCCTCCAAACCGCGCGCCCGGGCTCCTCATTGCCTGCCACCCTAATCGGCCTCCATGGCCGGAACCTCTTTCAAGCACTGGTGGCCCTGAGACTGCCCACCGACACCACAAAGAATGTCCACCTGGAGGTCGCACTCGCCGCGAGGCGCCTCGCCCTGCAAGAATTCGTTGACCTACACATCCACGTGTAGGAGAAAACCATGTACATAGGTATCCACAAGGCCAGTGAGGATGCTAAGACGTTGGCCTTCCTCAACCGTCTGGAAGCCTTGGATGCCTTTGTTGAGAAGCACCTCGACCTCCCCACAAAAGCCGCCGCTCCTTAGCCACCGGTCGGTGGCCCGGCGCACTAAGTTGAGGAGAAGGAGGAGGTCATATGTTGATGGATGCATCTTTCTTCTTGCCTTCTGTAACCACCACCGCGATCGCATCATTATCGTGGCCTTAATTCTTATTGTGTTGTTGCATTCTCGTTCCAGTCAATACCGACAGGTGCGATCCCTTTGCTTAATTATATGCATCACGGTAACTAGTACTCCATCCGTCAATTTATAAGTTGTTCTTACCTTTTCCATCAACTTCGTGCAACGCACGGGCATCTTGCTAGAAACACTAGAACATGTCGGACCGCGTGTGACCAAAATGATGATGCGCCAACCAAGCTACTACGTACCCTACTTATCTGGCGGAAATAGCCCCGCCCTAGCGTTTCCAAATGTTATTTCTATCTACGGATCATGCCAAGGAGAAGAACCAAAATGTTACAATTTATACATGTTTCTCTACTCCTACTCCTATAAAAGACTCAGTTGGTGATGGTGGTGTGTCTGCCATCCGTCGTTTCTGACCATTAGATCTGCATCTAACGGCTATGAGGTAAGTTGTGGCATTTTTGCAACAATAGCCCACTTCTCTGCTCCAATTTGCAGAAAACCCCTTATTATCATGAAAGCAACCACATCCCTCCCTCACCTCATCAAAACAACCTGAGAAATATATTTTGAGTGAAAAGTACTCCCTCCGTTCCTAAATATTTGTCTTTCTAGATATTTCAATAAGTGCCTACATACGGAGCAAAATGAGTGAATCTACACTTCTAAATATGTCTATATAATCCGTATGTGATAGTCCATTTGAAATCTCTAAAAAGATAAATATTTAGGAACAGAGGGAGTAATATATTAGGAGTATATCAAAACAAGAGTGATTTGTTTCAAGTTTGTGAACAAGTACTACTATTCTACTACTTTGGATCCGTCGCAACGCACAGGCACATTGCTAGTAAAAGGAAAAGGCCTGCCGCATTCGCGTCGCACTCCCCCCACACATGCCCGAGAATCGGGAGTACTCCACGGCCCGTCCGGCACGACACTTAGCTTAGGGAAGGCGTGTTGCCTAGCATTTTCACTTTCATGTGGGACCGCCATTGAGCAAATCGACTATTGGCAAACCGCACTCCGCCCACCGCCGGGTTGGAAAACATAAATGAGGGGAAGATCTAGCTGTAGCATGGAAGCCAAGAAATTTGGTGTCAGATGGGGCTCGTTGATAGAGTAGGAGCATTCCGTACTACTCTACTCCTACTAGTACCAAGTTTGTAGTACTATACAACTAGTACTACCACTATACAACTAGTAGGTACATGCACAACACATCATCGTAGGAACAAAAAATGGGAAGATCTTGTTTTGGGTGATTTATCTTTTTTTCAGTCAATGTAGTACTCCCTCCGTTCCATAATGTAGTGTCTATAGATTTTTTGAGGAGTCAAACTTAACAAACTTTGACCAAGTTTGTAGAGAAAAATATTTATATTTACAATACCAAAAAATATATAATGTGAAACTACATCTTATGATGAATCTAGTGATATATGTTTCGCACACTAGATGTAAATATTTTTCTCCACAAACTTGATCAAAGTTTGTGAGGTTTGACTTTTGAAAAAACCTATAGGCACTACATTATGGAACAGAGGGAGTATGAATAATATGATGTGGGGGGCACCCATGAAGCTTATGTGGCTTGGTTGCATGGCTACGAAAGGTTAGAGAAAATTAAATAGATAATGTGGTTAGAGTGCACTCCACTAAACATATATACTTTGGATCCATTGCAATGGGCCGGCACATCTATATCTATACCTCCTATATATTGTGTGAATAACTTTGAAAGTTGGTTGTTGGATGAAGCCAATCCGACGGTACAAAGATGGCAAATCCGAGCACTACTGGTCGTTGGATATCATCTACATTCCACCATATTCTGCCACATGTAGAATCTAGAAGACTCCATGGTTGAACTTCATTCATGACTAACTTTGCCACAACTAAGCTTAGGGAAAGTGTGTCTGCCACAAAAAATGTGGCTAACAAAATGGCCACCACAAGTGTGGCAAGATTTGGCAAGAAGTTGAGTCTATGACATGTGGACCATGTAGCTAGAAAAGTGTGGCAAGCCACAAGTGTAGCAATGGACCAAACACATGCCTGGTGTGTTTGGTAGGGTGTATGAAGGGTGCATGATCCCAAGAGTTCCCTTATCGACCCACTTTTGGGTGTTTGGTAGAGTGTATGGAGGGTGCATGAGTCAACACTAGATTAGCACAAATACACTAGAAGCATGCATGAAGAGAGCATACATGAAGAGGGGTGTTGAGTTGAGCATGCATGAAGAGGGAACAACTATGCTGAGACAAGAACGCAACCAAACACACTTGTGGCACACCTAAGCTTAGGCATGGCAACCTTAGGCTGCAAACAAAACTATAACTTTGAAAGTTGGTCGTTGGATGAAGCCAATCCGATGGTACAAAGATGGCAAATCCGAGCACTACTGGCCATTGGATATCATCTACATTCCACCAGATTTTGCCACATGTAGAATCTAGAAGACTCCACATGTAGAAGCATAATGCACAAACCACCAGAATCTCATGCGTGCAATGCACGTGTACCTTACTAGTAGTTGGTAGTAGTAAGAAACAAATTCCGGGTTTGGCACGAGCTCGTACTACGGGAGCACCACAAGGCGTGCCGCAGGAGTTACATTTCCCTCTCGGGGCCCACGGGACCGAACTCCAGTGGCTTAGTGCCCGGCCTATGAGTCAATGACATGCGGACCTTAAATGCAGCTGGCCCACATGTCATTCTCATGGTGGTGGTGTGGTTCGTGACTCACTTGTTCGAGATGAACCGGCCGGTGGTGGCGTGGCCGTGGCGAGGGTGCCATAGCTGGGCGTCGGGGCGTTACGAGCGTAGATGACCACACCGGCGGGTACTACCTATAGTACAGAAGTACTCCAGCTGAGGATTGATGCCCCGGATGAAATGTGTCACAACCGCTGGATGAAAATTCGATGGTGCGGGAGTACGGATCGGAGCACAGCAGCGGAGCAGGCAAACCGCGTCCAATCGGGTGTGGCTGTGGTAGAAAGTTGATGCTCGTCGTAGTTCAGCTAGCCCGCATGTCATGCACACAAAGGCAGAGGAGCGGTGGGGCCGAGAGGGATGAGGCGCACGTCAGGGGATGAGGATCCCCTGACATGAACAATCCTACCATTCTATCACTGACATGTGGGTCCCGCGAGTGTGGGTCCCACCAGTCAGTGAAGGAAAGGCGGGGTAAGGCAGTGATAGCCACGTCAGAGGATCCATGTCCATGTCGGGGGACATCGTGCTTACAGGTAGGGTTGGAGCGGCATCATGGGAATCGCATGTGGGTGTGGCAGTGGTAGAAACAAGAAACGTGATGGTCGTCGTGGTTCAACTTCCATGGACAAGCTGTCATGTCCGCTGACACATGTATATCAAAACTAGAGTGTTTATATTTCAAGCACATGAACAAGTATTATTCTACTACTTTGGATCCATTGCAATGCACGGGCCAGCACATTGGTAGTAGTAGTGTCTATCTCTATGTCTAGAGGCCTTCCCTCGTTCATACTTTTCTCTCACAAGATAAACTACTCATACAAATGCATCTTGATGTTCTGTGGTGACAAATCAGGGGACTTGTTTCGTATGGGACACATCCTATGATATACTCCCTCTCTCCCAGTTTATTTGTTTTGAATCTTTTCGTTTTATAAGTTTCAAATTCAAATTTAGAGGGGCAGTGGGGCCGAGAGGGGTGAGCCGCAAGTCGGGGGACGTGTGGTGTCATGGGTTCGTGCGGAGTCGTGGGAATCGCGTGTGGCTGTGGTAGAAACTTGATGCTCGCCGCATTTAAGGTGGCCCACATGTCATGCACACAAAGGAAGAGGGGTGTGATACGTCTCCAATGTATCTATAATTTTTGATTGTTCCATGCTATATTATATTCTGTTTTGGACATTATTGGGCTTTATTATTCACTTTTAGATTATTTTTGGGACTAACCTATTAACCAGAGGCCTAGCCCAGAATTGCTGTTTTTGCCTATTTCATAGTTTCGCAGAAAAAGAATATCAAACGGAGTCCGAACGGAATGAAACCTTTGGGAATGTGATTTTTGGAATGAACGTGATCCAGAGGACTTGGACCCAACGTCAATACATCAACCAGGAGGCCACGAGGTAGGGGCGCTGCCTGCCCCCTGGGCGCGTCCTCCACCCTCATGGGCCCCCTGTTGCTCCACCGATGTAATCCTTCCTCCTATATATACCTATGTACCCCCAAACTACCAGATACGGAGCCAAAACCCTAATTCCACCGCCATAACTTTCTGTATCCACGAGATCCCATCTTGGGGCCTTTTCCGGAGCTCTGTCGGAGGGGGCATCAATCACAGAGGGCTTCTACATCAACACCATAGCCCCTCCGATGAAGTGTGAGTAGTTTACCTCAGACCTTCAGGTCCATAGTTACTAGCTAGATGGCTTCTTCTCTCTTTTTGGATCTCAATACAAAGTTCTCCCCCTCTCTTGTGGAGATCTATTGGATGTAATCTTCTTTTGTGGTGTGTTTGTTGAGACTGATTGAATTGTGGGTTTATGATCAAGTTTATCTATGAACAATATTTGAATCTTCTCTGAATTCTTTTATGTATGATTGGTTATCTTTGCAAGTCTCTTCGAATTATCAGTTTGGTTTGTCCTACTAGATTGATCTTTCTTGCAATGGGAGAAGTGCTTAGCTTTGGGTTCAATCTTGCGGTGTCCTTTCCCAGTGACAGTAGGGGCAGCAAGGCACGTATTGTATTGTTGCCATCGAGGATAACAAGATGGGGTTTATATCATCTTGCATGAGTTTATCCCTCTACATCATGTCATCTTGCTTAAAGCGTTACTCTGTTCCTATGAACTTAATACTCTAGATGCATGCTGGATAGCGATCGATGTGTGGAGTAATAGTAGTAGATGGAGGCAGGAGTCGGTCTACTTGTCTCGGACGTGATGCCTATATACATGATCATACCTAGATATTCTCATAACTATGCTCAATTCTATGAATTGCTCAACAGTAATTTGTTTACCCACCGTGAATACTTATGCTATTGAGAGAAGCCACTAGTGAAACCTATGGCCCCCGGGTCTATTTTCCATCATATTAATCTTTCAACATTTAGTTATTTTTATTGTCTTTTATTTTACTTTGCATCTTTATCATAAAAAATATCAAAAAATTTATCTTATCATATCTATCGGATCTCACTCTCGTAAGTGACCGTGTAGGGATTGACAACCCCTTATCGCGTTGGTTGCCAGGATTTATTTGTTTGTGTAGGTGCGAGGGACTCGTGGGTGGCCTCCTACTGGATTGATAGCTTGGTTCTCAAAAACTGAGGGAAATACTTAAGCTACTTTGCTGCATCACCCTTTCCTCTTCAAGGGAAAACCAACGCAGTGCTCAAGAGGTAGCAAGAAGGATTTCTGGCGCCGTTGCCGGGGAGGTCTATGCAAAAGTCAACACACCAAGTACCCATCACAAACTCTTATCTCCCGCATTACATTATTTGCCATTTGCCTCTCGTTTTCCTCTCTCCCACTTCACCCTTGCCATTTTATTCGCCCTCTCTTTTCCGTTTGCCTCTTTTTGTCCGTCTCTCGTTTGCTCATGTGTTGGATTGCTTGCTTGTCACGATGGCTCAAGACAATACTAAATTGTCTGATTTTACCAATACCAACAACAATGATTTCCTTAGCACTCCGATTGCTCCTCTTACCGATACTGAATCTTGTGAAATCAATGCTGCTTTGTTGAATCTTGTCATGAAAGATCAATTCACTGGCCTTTCTAGTGAAGATGCCGCTACCCATCTAAATAACTTCGTTGATTTGTGATATGCAAAAGAAGAAAGATGTGGATAATGATATTGTTAAATTGAAACTATTTCCTTTTTCGCTTAGAGATCGTGCTAAAGCTTGGTTTTCGTCTATGCCTAAAAATAGTATTGATTCTTGGAATAAGTGCAAAGATGATTTTATCTCTAAGTACTTTCCTCCCTCTAAGATTATCTCTTTTAGAAACGATATTATGAATTTTAAGAAACTTGATCATGAACATTTTGCACAAGCTTGGGAGAGGATGAAACTAATGATACGTAATTGCCCTACGCATGATTTGAATTTGTGGATGATTATACAAAAAATTTATGCCGGATTGAATTTTGCTTCTGGAAATATTTTAGATTCGGCCGCGGGAGGCACTTTTATGGAAATCACTTTAGGAGAAGCTACTAAACTCCTAGATAATATTATGGTTAATTATTCTCAATGGCACACTGAAAGATCTGCTAATAAAAAAGTGCATGCGATAGAAGAAATTAATGTTTTGAGTGGAAAGATAGATGAACTTATGAAATTATTTGCTAATAAAAGTGTTTCTTCTGATCCTAATGATATGCCTTTGTCTACTTTGATTGAGAATAATAATGAGTCTATGGATGTGAATTTTGTTGGTAGGCATAATTTTGGTAACAACACGTATAGATGAAACTTTAATCCTAGGACGTATCCTAGTAATTCCTCTAATAATTATGGTAATTCCTACAACAATTCTTATGGAAATTTTAATAAGATGCCCTCTGATTTTGAAACTAATATTAAAGAATTTATTACTTCGCAAGAGAATTTCAATGCTTTGATTGAAGAAAAATTGCTTAAGATTGATGAGTTGGCTAGGAACATTGATAGAATTTCTCTTGATGTTGATTCTTTGAAACTTAGATCTATTCCACCTAAGCATGATATCAATGAGTCTCTCAAAGCCATGAGAATTTCCATTGATGAGTGCAAAGAAATAACCGCTAGGATGCATGCTAAGAAAGATTGCTTTATAAAAGCATGTTCTTCTAGTTTCCATGATAATAAAGATGTAGATTTAAAGTTATTGATGTGTCCCCTATTAAATCTTTGTTTTGAAATATGAATCTTGATAATGATGGGACTGAATATGATCCACCTTTACCTAGACGGCGTTCCAAAAATTCGGAGTCTTTAGATCTTGATGCTAAAATTGTTAAAAGTGGGATTGAAGAAGTCAAAACTTTAAATATTAATGAACCCACTATTTTGGATTTCAAGGAATTTAATTATGATAATTTCTCTTTGATAGATTGTATTTGCTTGTTGCAATCCGTGCTAAATTCTCCTCATGCTTATAGTCAAAATAAAGCTTTCACTAAACATATCGTTGATGCTTTGATGCAATCTTATGAAGAAAAACTTGAGTTGGAAGTTTCTATCCCTAGAAAACTTTATGATGAGTGGGAACCTACCATTGAAATTAAAATTAAAGATCGTGAATGCTATGCTTTGTGTGATTTGGGTGCTAGTGTTTCCACGATTCCAAAGACTTTGTGTCATTTGCTAGGTTTCCGTGACTTTGATGATTGCTCTTTGAACTTGCACCTTGCGGATTCCACTATTAAGAAACCTATGGGAAGAATTAATGATGTTCTTATTGTTACAAATAGGAATTATGTGCCCGTAGATTTTATTGTTCTTGACATAGATTGCAATCCTTCATGTCCAATTATTCTTGGTAGACCTTTCCTTAGAATGATTGGTGCAATTATTGTTATGAAGGAAGGGAATATTAGATTCCAATTTCCATTAAGGAAAGGCATGGAACACTTCCCTAGAAAGAAAATTAAATTAACTTATGAATCTATTATGAGAGCCACTTATGGATTGCCTACCAAAGATGGCAATACCTAGATCTATCCTTGCTTTTTATGCCTAGCTAGGGGCGTTAAACGATAGCGCTTGTTGGGAGGCAACCCAATTTTATTTTTATTCCTTGCTTTTTTGCTCCTGTTTATTAATAAATAATTTATCTAGACTCTGTTTTGGTTGTGTTTTTTGTGTTTATTTAGTGTTGTGCCAAGTAGAACCGTTGGGAAGTCTTGGGGAAAGTTTTTTTAATCTTGCTGTAAAAAACAGAAACTTTAGCGCTCACAAGAATTGCTGCCATTTTTATTTGGAAAGTGATATTTAGTTAATTATTTTTGCAGATGATTAATAGATAAATTCCTCACGTCCAGAAATTCATTTTAGAATTTGTGGGGTTCCAGATCTTGCGTTAGCTACATATTACTACAGACTGTTATGTTTTTGACAGATTCTGTTTTTTGTGTGTTGTTTGCTTATTTTAATGAATCTATGGCTAGTAAAATAGTTTATAAACCATAGAGAAGTTGGAATACCATAGGTTTAACACCAACATAAATAAAGAATGAGTTCATTACAGTACCTTCAAGTGGTGTTTTGTTTTCTTTCGCTAACGGAGCTCACGAGATTTTCTACTTTAAGTTTTGTGTTGTGAAGTGTTCAAGTTTTGGGTGACAGATTTGATGGTTTAAGGAAAAAGGAGTGGCAAGAGCCTAATCTTGGGGATGCCCATGGCACCCCAAGATAATATAAGTACACCTAAAAGCCAAATCTTGGGGATGCCCCGGAAGGCATCCCCTCCTTCGTCTACTTCCATCGGTAACTTTACTTGGAGCTATATTTTTATTCACCACATGATATGTGTTTTGCTTGGAGCATCTTGTATGATTTGAGTCTTTTCTTTTTAGTTTACCACAATCATCCTTGCTATACACACCTTTTGAGAGAGAGACACATGATTCGGAAATTATTAGAATACTCTATGTGCTTCACTTATATCTTTTGAGATATATAGTTTTTGCTCTAGTACTTCACTTATATCTTTTAGAGCATGGTGGTGGTTTTGTTTTGTAGAAACTATTATTCTCTCATGCTTCACTTATATTATTTTGATAGTCTTAAATAGCATGGTAATTTACTTAAATAATCTTAATATGCTAGGTATTCAAGACTAGTAAAAACTTTCTTATGAGTGTGTTGAATACAACGAGAAGTTTGATGCTTGATGATTGTTTTGAGACATGGAGGTAGTGATATCAAAGTTGTGCTAGTTGAGTAGTTGTGAATTTGAAAAATACTTGTGTTGAAGTTTGCAAGTCCCATAGCATGCATGTATGGTAAACGTTATGTAACAAATTTGAAACATGAGGCGTTCTTTGATTGTCCTCCTTATGAGTGGCGGTCGGGGACGAGCGATGGTCTTTTCGTACCAATCTACCCCCCTAGGAGCATGCGTGTAGTGCTTGATTTTTTATGACTTGTAGATTTTTGCAATAAGTATGTGAGTTCTTTATGACTAATGTTGAGTCCATGGATTATACGCACTCTCACCTTTCCATCATTGCTAGCCTCTTCGGCACCGTGCATTGCCCTTTCTCACATTGAGAGTTGGTGCAAACTTCGCCGGTGCATCCAAACCCCGTGATATGATACGCTCTTTCACACATAAACCTCCTTATATCTTCCTCAAAATAGATACCATACCTACCTATTATGGCATTCCCATAGCCATTCCGAGATATATTGCCATGCAACTTTCCACCGTTCCGTTTATCATGACACGTTCATCATTGTCATATTGCTTTGCATGATCATGTAGTTGACATAGTATTTGTGGGAAAGCCACCATTCATAATCCTTTCATGCATGTCACTCTTGGTTCATTTCATATCCCAGTACACCGCTGGAGGCATTCATATAGAGTCATACTTTGTTCTAGTATCGAGTTGTAAATAAATAGAAGTGTGATGATCATCATTTTCTAGAGCATTGTCCCAAGTGAGGAAAAAAAGGAGAAATGCTGTAAAAAAGAGAAGGCCCAAAAAAATGAGAGAAAAAGAGAGAAGGGAAATGTTACTATCCTTTTTACCACACTTGTGCTTCAAAGTAGCACCATAATCTTCATGATAGAGAGTCTTTTGTTTTGTCACTTCCATATACTAGTGGGAACTTTTCATTATAGAACTTGGCTTGTATATTCCAACAATGGGCTTCCTCAAATGCCCTAGGTCTTAATGAGCAAGCAAGTTGGATGCACACCCACTTAGTTTCTTTTGTTGAGCTTTCATATATTTATAGCTCTAGTGCATCCGTTGCATGGCAATCCCTACTCCTTGCATTAACATCAATTGATGGGCATCTCCATAGCTCATTGATTATCCTCGTTGATGTGAGACTTTCTCCCTTTTTGTCTTCTCCACATAACCCCCATCATTATATTCTATTCCACCCATAGTGCTATATCCATGGCTCACGCTCATGTATTGCGTGAAGGTTGAAAAAGTTTGAGATTACTAAAGTATGAAACAATTGCTTGGCTTGTCATCGGGGTTGTGCATGATGAGAGCATTCTTGTGTGACGAAAATGGAGCATGACTAAACTATAAGATTTTGTAGGGATGAACTTTCTTTGGCCATGTTATTTTGAGAGGACATAATTGCTTAGTTAGTATGCTTGAAGTATTATTTTTTTATGTCAATATTGAACTTTTATCTTGAATCTTTCGGATCTGAATATTCATACCACAATTAAGAAGAATTACATTGAAATTATGCCAAGTAGCATTCCACATCAAAAATTCTGTTTTTATCATTTACCTACTCGAGGACGAGCAGGAATTAAGCTTGGGGATGCTTGATACGTCTCCAACGTATCTATAATTTTTTATTGTTCCATGCTATATTATATTCTGTTTTGGACATTATTGGGCTTTATTATACACTTTTATATTATTTTTGGGACTAACCTATTAACCGGAGGCCTAGCCCAAAATTGTTGTTTTTTTGCCTATTTCAGAGTTTCGCAGAAAAAGAATATCAAACGGAGTCCAAATGAAATGAAACCTTCGGGAACGTGATTTTCGGAACGAACATGATCCAGAGGACTTGGACCCTATGTCAAGACATCAACCAGGAGGCCACAATGTTGGGGGGCGCGCCTACCCCCCTGGGCGCGCCCTCCACCCTCATGGGCCCCCTGTTGCTCCACCAACATAGTCCTTCATCCTATATATACCTACGTACCCCCAAACTACCAGATACGGAGCCAAAACCCTAATTCTACCGCCGTAACTTTCTGTATCCACGAGATCCCATCTTGGGGCCTTTTCCGGAGTTCCGCCGGAGGGGGCATCGATCACGGAGGGCTTCTACATCAACACCATAGCCCCTCCGATGAAGTGTGAGTAGTTTACCTCAGACCTTCGGGTCCATAGTTACTAGCTAGATGGCTTCTTCTCTCTTATTGGATCTCAATACAAAGTTCTCCCCCTCTCTTATGGAGATCTATTTGATGTAATCTTCTTTTGCGGTGTGTTTGTTGAGACCGATGAATTGTGGGTTTATGATCAAGTTTATCTATGAACAATATTTGAATCTTCTCTGATTTTTTTATGTATGATTGGTTATCTTTGCAAGTATCTTTGAATTATCAGTTTGGTTTGGCCTACTAGATTGATCTTTCTTGCAATGGGAGAAGTGCTTAGCTTTGGGTTCAATCTTGCGGTGTCCTTTCCCAGTGACAGTAGGGGCAGCAAGGCACGTATTGTATTGTTGCCATCGAGGATAACAAGATGGGGTTTATATCATATTGCATGAGTTTATCCCTCTACATCATGTCATCTTGCTTAAAGCGTTTTTTCTTTGAATGTTAAGACAGTAGGAAAGGCTCCTACTGCATGTATATATATAAATGAGCAAAAGAACAGTTACATGGTGATATTTACAATGGAGTGTGAGGGGGGGAGGGGCTACAACCAAAACACCACCCTAACTATGCTGAGGCAGACTTTGCAAGAAGGAAGAGACAACATGTCTCTTTTCACTAGGTAGTCTATATCTTATATTGCCAAAGTCTTCCTTGAATCTACTGAACCAAGAATAAATGGAGGGTGCCACATGTCTAAAATAATTATTATTGCGCTCCTTCCAAAGGCTCCAAGCGGCAGTGAGAAACACATCCATGATCATCTTGCACGGGTGTTGTATCTTTAGGTTCTCCAGCAACTGCAACCTATCCCCTTGTGCAGCCCAAGATATACATAGCAAGGTCCAACATTCCCTACTGAAGGTGCAATGAAAGAAGAGATGCTCCACCGTTTCTTTGATATGATGCCCGCAAAGTAAACAGTCAAAGTTGTTACCAATATTGTAGTGTCACCGCTTGAGCATATTCCTCGTGTTGAGCCGGTCCGAAAGTAAAAACCAGACAAAAACTTTGATTTTGGGTATGCATGTAGTCCTCCAGAGCCACTTGAAAGCCACGTGAGCCACCACGTCACGGAAAACAAACTGATAGTAGGCTGTGGTTTTGAATACGGTTGATCCCCAACAATAGGACCAAATGTCAACATGATCTTCCAAAGTCACTGTAGTCATATAATTTTCGAGGAGCTTAAGTTCGTCATGAGCTTGCAGCGAGAGTGGTAGATGAAAGGTTTCATGAAGGGCGCGGGCAGTCAAAAACCCTTGCACGGACACATCCTCATTAAGAACGTAGGAGAAAGCGTGTGGATATTGTTCTGCCAAGATGGACTGGTTCCAGTCATCTTTCCAGAATAGGGCAGAACCACCACATTTAATTTGGACCTGAGAAATGCCACGATAGACTGTCATAAGACTTGCTAGGTCACGCCACCAAAAAGAGCCACAACTATTCGAAGCATGTGGGATGGAGTCAACATAGTAGGTTTCCTAGATGAGCCGAACCCAGGGGACATCCATTCGGTTGTAAAATTTATGCAGGAATTTGAGCTAAAGCGTGTCATTTTGAATTTTAAGATCAAGGACACCCAAGCCCCCACACTTTTTGGGTCGACACACCATGTCCCAAGCAGCCAAAGAGGTATGTTTGTCACCATCAGTCGTGTGTTTGTTCCAGAGGCAGTGTCTGCGGATTTTATCGATCTGAGCAAGAATCTTTGGTGGCAATCGAAGAGTTCCCATGGGATAGATTGCCATCAAGGTGATGAGCGAGTTTACCAACGCTAACTTACCCGCGTAGGACATTAAGGACATCGCAACAGTGATTTTCCTTTCGGCTTTGTAGACGAACGACGTCAGATCGAGGACGGAGGGTCGGGTGGTGCCAAGGGGCAGACCGAGATAAGTAAAGGGCATGCTGGCCTGGGTGCATCCAAAAAGGTCGGCCATGTCATTGCACTTGCTTGATGGCGTATTAATTGACACAAGTGTGGATTTATGGAAGTTGATCTTCAAGCCAATAGAGGTGGCGTAATCTTCGAGGATTGATTTGATTCTAGCTGCTTGGTCCATGCAGGCCGGAAGGACAATAATTGTGTCGTTGGCGTACTGGATTACAGGGTATTTAGCGTCATCAGTAGGAGGGATGGGGTGTTTGATCAAGTCCTGCTGGAGCGCAACATTGATAGCACTTTGAAGTAGATCAGCAGCAAGGACGAATATTAGGGGAGACATCGGATCTCCTTGACGCACCCCACATTTGCATAGAAACTGTCGACCTGGCACCCCATTCAGTAACACAGAAGATTTGCCCGACGAAAAGATGCTCTCCATCCAAGCCAGCCATTTTGGCGGGAAGCCCATGCTCTTCAGAATTAGGAGCATGGCAGAGTGCTCGACCGTGTCAAACGCTTTCGCAAAATCAAGTTTGAGAAGAACAATCTCTCGTTTGGAGGCCTGACACTGATGAATATTTTCGAAAGCCCAGGCAAGGCAGTCATGGATCGATCTGCCACGAAGGAAACCATATTGGTTTCAGTGTACAATTCGGAGTATGATTTTTTGGAGTCTATTCGCCAAAATTTTAGTGATCAACTTCAAACAACAGTTGATAAGCGTGATCGGTCGGAAGTCATTAACACATTCAGGCGAATTAATCTTGGGGATCAGAGTGATCAAACCCGCATTAATACTTTCCAAATTAAGGCCACCTTGATGAAACTCATCACAAAGAAGATAAAAATCATTTTTAATGATTGGCCAACATGCTTTTAAGAAAGCTCCATTAAAGCTATCAGGGCCAGGGGCCCGATTGGGTGGCATTGCAGACACCACATCATCAATTTCTTTGTGAGTGAATGGAGCAATGAGACCCGAGAAATCCACATCCTCCTTCAACAAGGTTTCTAAGTTGAATTTCGTAGGCTGAGGATTTGCTTGGCCCATTCATTCTTTGAATGCTTCAAATAAAATGGACTCTTTCCCTGCATGGTCAGCGATTTCCATTCCAGCAGAGGTTTTGAGCGAGCTAATGCAGTTTCTTCTGAAGCGTTCGGTGGAAATGGTTTGGAAGAACTTGGAATTTTCGTCACCAAACTGAATCCATCTGACTATACACCTCTTTTTCCAGTAGTCTTTTTGATATTGCAGAAGCCGAAGCAAGTGATTTTTGAGAATGCGTCGAAAGTTTCTTTCTGGTGTGGTCAGAGTCCGACGATCCTCAATATTGTCAAGCTCCAAAAGAGCTTTATTGGTGTTTTCAATGGCTATTTTAAGGCGAGAGATTTTCTTGCTCCATTGTTTGAGAGCATGACGAACTGTCTTGAGCTTTTGCCTGATTTTTGCCACGCACTTATGGTTCTTATTGAATCTGATAGGTTTGTTCCAGGCATGTTCAACAACCTCCATAAACCCAGGATGAGCAAGCCAATATGTTTCGAACATGAAGAGTTTGCTTTTTGGGATTGAAGTTTGGATGACCACAGAACAAGGAGTATGGTCACAAACAGGTTTGCCTAAAGGATTCACCAGGGTGTTGGGAAATGTGGTAGTCCAATTCAACGTGGTGAAAAATCAATCGAGTTGCTCAAGGAGTGGCTGAAGCTGCATATTCGACCAAGTGTAGGCACGCCCCTTGATGGGTAATTCAGTTAGGTTTTGTTCCCGAATAAAGTCGTTGAAAGTGAACATGTCTTGGACATTTGCACCTGGTTTGTTGCGATTGTCGGGTGAGCGAATGTAATTGAAATCGCCTAGTAATAACCAATCATCAGCAGAGGGTATATTCAGATCAAAAAGCCAATTTGTGAACATGACACGATGCTCGCCCTGACAAGGGCCATATACGTTAACGAGCTTCCAACAGTGATTGATCTTGCTTAAAGCGTTACTCTGTTCTTATGAACTTAATACTCTAGATGCATGCTGGATAGTGGTCGATGTGTGGAGTAATAGTAGTAGATGCAGGCAGGAGTCGGTCTACTTGTCTCGGACGTGATGCCTATATACATGATCATACCTAGATATTCTCATAACTATGCTCAATTCTGTCAATTGCTCAACAGTAATTTTTTTACCCACCGTGAAAATACTTATGCTCTTGAGAGAAGCCACTAGTGAAACCTATGGCCCCCGGGTCTATTTTTCCATCATATTAATCTTTCAACACTTAGTTATTTTTATTGCCTTTTATTTACTTTGCATCTTTATCATAAAAATACCGAAAATATTATCTTATCATATCTATCAGATCTCACTCTCGTAAGTGACCGTGTAGGGATTGACAACCCCTTATCGCGTTGGTTGCGAGGATTTATTTGTTTGTGTAGGTGCAAGGGACTCGTGCGTGGCCTCCTACTAGATTGATACCTTGGTTCACAAAAGCTGAGGGAAATACTGACACTACTTTGCTTCATCACCCTTTCATCTTCAAGGGAAAACCAACGCAGTGCTCAATAGGAACCAGGGCGGTGCGGCCGAGAGGGGTGAGGCGCACGTCGTGGTGCCGTGGATTGGAATGGCGTCGTGGGAATCACGAGTGGCAGTGGATGAAACGTGATGGTCGCCGTAGTTGAACTTCCATGGACAAGCTGTCATGTCTATGGACACATGCATTGCATACCGATCACTGGAAGGAGTAGTAGAGAAAGCTAGGCGGATAAATAGTTCCTTATAGTCAAGCGGACCCACGCTACTACTTGTTCCAAAGACATGCACACCATCAAAATAGTCCATCTATATCAACATACATAGAGAGGGAATATTTTTTTACAAGAGAGGGAATAGTTCATCCATCCATAATGCCCTGCTGCTGGTGCAACATCTTCTTCTTCTTCTTCTTCTTCTTCTTCTTCTTCTTCTTCTTCTTCTCATTTTCTGTGGGAGACGGCTTCGCAACAAGCTCTCTGGACCTTGCAGCTATCTCGAAACTCACACGGGCATCGAGGGCAGCATATTTTATCCGCTCGTACGTCAAGGGATAATTCTCCCATCCAGACGACCTTAATGCTAGCGTCTCGTCACCCTTCTGAAGATTTGTTCCGAGCACAAATTTTGCTATGTCGAATAGGGATGGTGTCAGTTTATCACAATCTTCTACAGGAATTTTTATTCTGGTTTGTAGGTCAGCGATGCTTTTCAAATCAAGGTTGTACGGCTCCAACTTCTGTTTGTCCCCTGCAATGGCTACCCCATAGAAGTATATGTCCTCCCGAGACAAGAAATCGTGAAGCTCACCTGGTATGGAGGGCGCGTGTATGATTTGGTACACCAAAACATCATCTTCGAGGCACAGATGAAGGACAACGGTGCGTTGGATCTTCCCAGTGGCACGCTCCGTGTACTCTGTGTCGAGACTGATGACATTCATCTCCACCTTTTGGAGGGAGTTGGATACATTGTTGATCCACTTCCGAACAACCCTTGGGTTGTCGGTGACTATGGCAACTATGCTCAACGAGCCTTCGACGAGGACATGTTGGACGCTAAAAATCTGCATCTCGATTTCTTTCGCCATTTGGAACCGCTAGATCAGAGGGCTATGGTTTGGAGAATCAGAATTAGATGGCTAGTCTAACTGAAGAAGATGATTATTTATAGGGGCTTCGGAATTACTCCAGGAGGATGCGAAGAGGTTAAAACAATGTGAATGCAGTGTGGTTTGGATGCAAATGAAGATCAAAGAGTAGTGAAAAAGCCGATGAAAATCGGTTCCTGATGGAGAAGTAAATGGGAGAAGTTATGCGCATGCATGAGGAGAGATGTGGTGGTTTGACTGCTGCATGCAATGGATTGGACGGGCTCTTCGGTTGCCTTTTCTCTCTCCCACGTGCACAGAATGGCCCACTCATATGTTGCAGTTTATTAGCTGGAGTCTGGCTGTAGCTGCTCATGCGTACACTAATTAATGCTGTGAATGCGGGGCATGGAGGGAAATGGGCGCATGCAAAAGGGTATATACATAGACTAATTAGAGAAATACTAAAAAAAGTTATGCACAGACAAAAGAGGACTAGAGGGAGTACTACTCATGTTCCTACTACGGTTAAGGAATATGCGGTTATCCTCAAAAAAGAAAAGTCCTTCTTCGCGCTTCCACATGCACGAGAATTTGGTTCTACTCGCAATATGGATGATAGCTGGAGGATGAAGTGAATCCAGAGGCATGCTAGCACGGGAGTGTACTCATATTCCTACTACTCCTACTAGTATCTACTCCTAATGTCTGAGTTGGTAGTCTCCGTTCCGGGTTTATTTTCATCCCACTACTTTCGTCTGATTTTTTTCGTCGGCTTTTTTTGCCCACCTCCCATCATCCCGTGCAAAACGAAAAAAACACGCCACCATTTGTCTCTCGATTCACCATATCTTGATGCGGCCGCCCTATCTCCCTCGTCTAGCGATGCAGCGCCGCCCCAATCTCCCCGCTCTGCCGCTGCTTCCCCAATCTACCCACTCCGCCGCCGCGCTCCGCCTTCCACTATCACCCGCTCAGCCACCTCCACCCTCCTCTACATCGCCGGAGGAACAGGCACACCTGGCGTGCCGTCTCGATGCCGCGCTCGAGGTGTGGATGCTTTGCTTCCTGCTCGCTCTGCTTGCCGCCCCCTTTTTTTGTCATGGGCTTGATTAGACGTGCCCGTCTCAGGAAGGTGAGGAGGGAGTCCGTGCGGCAGGGCGCGGTGCTGGATGAGCTGTGGCGGCGACTCGAGCGCCGGCGGGCGCAAGCGGACGACCTCACCGTCGCCAGGCGGAGGGCCGCCGAGGGCGTCGGGTGCTGCAAGGAGCAGATGCAGGCGTAGATCGAGCGGGTGATGCCGCTCTCCAGGGACCTCGCCACCGGGAACAGACAAGTGCAGGTACCTGCCCGTTACGTCTTCTCCATGTGTGATTGTAATGCGTTGGGTCTTGGGGCTGGCTGAGTTTGGTTGTAACGCCCCGAGACCAATGTGCCAGGTGTCGTCCAGTTATTCGCTGTTGTTGCCTTGTCTTTGCTTGCGTGTCATGCATTGCATATCATGTCATCATGTGCATTTCATTTGCATACATGTTCGTCTCATGCATCAGAGCATTTTTCTCGTTGTCCGTTTTGCATTCCGGCGCTCCGTTCTCCTCCGGTGATCATTTCTACCTTCTTTCATGTGTGGGGGTCAAACATTTCTGGATTGGACCAAGACTTGCCAAGCGGCCTTGGTTTACTACCGGTAGACCGCCTGTCAAGTTTCGTACCATTTGGACTTCGTTTGATGCTCCAACAGTTAACCGAGGAACCGGAAAGGCCTCGTGTGTGTTGCAGCCCAACACCCTTTCAATTTGGCCCAAAACCCACCTAAACCCTCTCCATCATCTAGATCGTTCGATCACGATCGCGTGGCCGAAAACCGCACCTCATTTGGACTCTCCTAGCTCCCTCTACCTATAAATAGGTGGCTCCCTCCGAAAAATCTCGCAGTCCAAACCCTATTCCCGCTGCTCTCGCGCCGCCGGACATGTCCATCCAGTCGCCGGACACGTCCACTCCCGCCGCCACGTCGTTCCAACCAATCACAAGCCGCCACGTCATCGCCTCCACCTCCCTCGCCCACTCACATGGCGCCACCAGTCGCCGCCACTTCCCACCACCGGCCACCGCGCGTCCCCTGCCGGCCCTTCTCCGCATCGCCGGTCACCTGCTGACCTCCATCGCACCCGGATCCGGTGCCCAGCGGTCGGATCCATTCCTGCCGTCGATCACCGGCATCGCGCCGGTCGACCTCACCGCCGGCGTCCCGATCGGGATCGGGAGAGCCCCGATCTGCCCTCCTTCATTGACCGCGCCACCGCGTGGGCCGCGCCCCGAGTCCGGCCCAGTGCAGCCGCTCCCGCCGGCCTGCCTTCTCCTCTTCCCGTGGGCCGAGCCCAGTGGTGAGCAGCCCAGCTATCCTCCGTCCCATGCGATTTTTACTATTTGACGCTCACTGAATTTCTGCTAAGTCCTGAGATTCCAGGTTCATGTGCCTCTCTTCATCATGTTGTAACTGCATCACCGTTGCTCCGATTCATGCATATAGCATATCAAAATTTTCGTCTCAGAGAGTATATCATTTCATCTCATTGCATCATTTTCATTTAAGTTCATCTTGATGCCCGAAATGCTGTTAGAAGAGTGCTATTTGAGTTAATTGTCAGAATTGCTGCTCCATTTAGATATTTGTCATTATTGCCATGATTATTGTGTGCATGATATGCCCCTGAGCTCTACATATGTTTTGTTAAGGGTTTTGCCATCTTTCCAAAGGTCCAACCCATGTATTTTTGTGATGTGTGTGGTGACTAGCACAAGCTTGCAAAGTGAGGCATTTGGTAATGCTGATTTCAGGGACTTAGCATTTCCACTAAGTCCTTGAGTTGTTTATCTCATATGGCCATATGTTCATGTTGTTTCCTAGTGATCCGTGCCTCTTTTGAGGATGATCAGTAAGGTTGTTTTGTTAATCTTGTAGTGCTCTATCCATCCATGTCCTTGTTTGCAATTATGGAGCACCCTATCGTGAGTCAATCGAGCTCTACTTTTGCTATTTCGTGAATCTGGGCAGATTGTCTACTTGTTAGCAATTTTGTCGTGGATGTTTTAGTTGATCCGTGCATGCCATGTTATTGTTCTTTCCATGTATAGCTTGTATAATGTGTATTCTTGATGGGTGTATGCTTAGATTGTCATCCTTGCTCTGTAGTGAGTGCATCGAGCTCGTTAACATGCCTACTTGATATCTGTTTTCAGCATGCTCCAGTTTTAACCAAGTCTGAGAACTGATTATGTTTTTGCCATGTTCACATGCTTGCAATTGTATATTCTGATCCCTTTTGGCTCAAGGTCACTAAGGGACTTTTGTTAAGCTCTTTGAGTAGCTCCATGCCATGCTTGAGTTTTCCATGATCAGGTCCTGTAGCATATAGTTTTCATGCTCCAAAGAGTGCTATCTGATCTGAAATTCCAGACAAGTGTTAATTGCACTAAGTCTGAAATCTGTTTACCAAATGCATTTTTGCCATGCTTGTTTGAGCCTGTTAATGGATGAATAGGCCGTAGATCAGTGTTCATCTTTCGTTAAGCATTATGAATGGATCCCTGCCATGTATTTTGTTGCCATGTTTGAGTGCTGTAGCATGTTTAACTTGTTGCATTTAGATGGCTACTTGCTATATATCGCAGACCGGTGCCATATTTGCATTGCTTGCCATTTCCAAACCGTAGCTCCGATTCCGGCGTTCTTTATATCGTTTTCAAGCGATTTCATATCATCTTTCCAGTGGCACACTTGGTTTTCCAAGTTGAGGCCAGGTTCATGCATTCCTTGTCCAATCATGGATATGCATCGCATACCGCATCCCGCATATCATACCATGTTCATGTGTTGGTTGTTTACTATGTTGTGTGCTTCTTTTCGGTGTTTCCTTCTTCGGGTTGGTTCCGGCAACATCGCGTTTTTGAGGACCTGTTCGTCTACATCCGTTTGTCTTCTTCATGGACTCGTTCTTCTTCTTTGCGGGATTTCAGGCAAGATGATCATACCCTCGAAATCACTTCTATCTTTGCTTGCTTAGTTGCTCGCTCTTTTGCTATGCCTATGCTGCGATACCTACCACTTGCTTATCATGCCTCCCATATTGTTGAACCAAGCCTCTAACCCACCTTGTCCTAGCAAACCGTTGTTTGGCTATGTTACCGCTTTGGTCAGCCCCTCTTATAGCGTTGTTAGTTGCAGGTGAAGATTGAAGTTTGTTCCTTGTTGGAACATGGAGATGTTGTTCCTTGTTGGAACATGTTTACTTGTTGGGATATCACATATATCTTATTTAATTAATGCATCTATATACTTGGTAAAGGGTGGAAGGCTCGGCCTTATGCCTGGTGTTTTGTTCCACTCTTGCCGCCCTAGTTTCCGTCATATCGGTGTTATGTTCCCGGATTTTGCGTTCCTTACGCGGTTGGGTTATAATGGGAACCCCTTGACAGTTTGCTTTGAATAAAACTCCTCCAGCAAGGCCCAACCTTGGTTTTACCTTTTGCCACCTAGCCTTTTTCCCTTGGGAGTCGCGCATCCCGAGGGTCATCTTTATTTTAACCCCCCCCGGGCCAGTGCTTGTCTAAGTGTTGGTCCAAACTAGAGCCCCTTGCAGCGCCACCTCGGGGAAACTCGAGGGCTGGTTTTAGTTGTACGGATTGCTTATCCGGTGTTGCCCTGAGAACGAGATATGTGCAGCTCCTATCGGGATGTCGGCGCATCGGGTGGTCTTGCTGGACTTGTTTTACCATTGTCGAGGATGTCTTGAAGAACCGGGATACCGAGTCTGATCGGAATGTCTCGGGAGGAGGTCTATTCCTTCGTTGACCGTGAGAGCTTGTCATGGGCTAAGTTGGGACACCCCTGCAGGGATTTGAACTTTCGAAAGCCGTGCCCGCGGTTATGGGCAGATGGGAATTTGTTAATGTCCGGTTGTAGAAAACCTGAAGTTGACCTTAATTAAAATACATCAACTGCGTGTGTAACCGTGATGGTCTCTTTCCGGCGGAGTCCGGGAAGTGAATACGGTGTTGGAGTTATGCTTGACGTAGGTTGTTTTAGGATCACTTCTTGATCATACTTTTATCGATCGTGCTTTGCCTTCTCTTCTCGCTCTCATTTGCGTATGTTAGCCACCATATATGCTAGTCGCTTGCTGCAGCTCCACCTCATACCTTTACCTTACCCATAAGCTTAAATAGTCTTGATCGCGAGGGTGCGAGATTGCTGAGTCCCCGTGGCTCACAGATACTTCCAAAACCAGTTGCAGGTGCCGATGAGTCCGTGCAGATGACGCAACCAAGCTCAGGAGGAGCTCGATGAAGATCTTGTCCTTTGTGTTGTTTCGTTCTAGTTGATCAGTAGTGGAGCCCAGTTGGGGTCGATCGGGGACCTTGTCGCATTTGGGGTTCTTCTTTTATTTTGGTTCCGTAGTCGGACCTTGATTGTATTTGGATGATGTAATGCTTTATTCATGTAATTGTGTGAAGTGGCGATTGTAAGCCAACTATGTATCTCTTTCCCTTATGTATTACATGGGTTGTTGCGAAGATTACCTCACTTGCGACATTGCTTTCAATGCGGTTATGCCTCTAAGTCGTGCTTCGACACGTGGGAGATATAGCCGCATCGAGGGCGTTACAAGTTGGTATCAGAGCCTTCCCCGACCTTAGGAGCCCCATTGCTTGATCGTTTTTAGCAGCCGAGTTGTGTCTAGAAAAATGTTTTGAGTCATTTAGGAATTATATATCGGAGAGTTTAGGAATTCTTTTTACTCCTCAGTCTCCTCATCGCTCTGGTAAGGCATCCTGACGTAGAGTTTTGACTCTTCTCTTCTCAAATTTCACTAAAAATTTTTTAGGATCACGCGGGTATCTTGGAATCGTTCCGATGGTTTTATGACGAGAACATTGTCTTGGTGCCTCCTGTCAGGGGTTTTGTGGAAGTGTCCCGGGGAGTTGAGCTCTGAGGTGTTGTCGTCACAATTTTATCGTTGCAGTTCTGGAATACCTGAGTTTAGTACGCCGACATCGAAAATCTCTTTTATGCAGTTCGTTGGTGAGATAACCTCGACGCCACCCAGTACTGGGGCGGGAGTTTGGGAGTATTTTCATAACTCGTATAACGGATGCTTTTCGAAGGTTGAGGTAGATGATTTCCAAAGGTTTCTTGGTTATGTGTTGAAGGATGGATACAGCTGGATGTAGGATTTGCTAGTTTTGGGTGAGATATTATGCTTCCCCTGTATCCCCAACACCTGATTGCATAACTGGAAAGGTTCGGGAGTTTCATTGGTGGGAATTCAAGTAGCTCTTAGGATATCTTTTCGATAGATGTATGATATGAAATTGGGGTTCGACGTCTAGTGGTCCGCCTATTCACGGTTGGTTTATAGTGGTCTCGTTGTGTCTTAAAGAGTCCTTGGCTATGCCGACTCGGGGACGCTTCGTATGTCATGTGCACTGCCTTGTACATGATGGTGCTATACGATCGAGCCTGTGTAGGCCCCACCACGAATACTTTGGACGAAATCTCTATGATATATTTGTTCTAGCTTATTCTGCAAGCCAATCCTTTGTTTTGTTTTGAGTTGTGGTATTCGAGTTGCTTCAATGTCTAAGTGTTGATTCCATACCTTTCCCAAATGGTGTTCTCATATTCCTATGTGAATACTAATCCTTCTCGATCATCGAGTTTGTCATTTCAATTTCTTTTCACCGACGTGTTTCTCTTCAAGTGGATACGATCATTTCAACAACCGCGAGATCAAGTATTAGTTCTTCTCAACGGTGCTCATTTCATTCGTCCCAAGCTGCCTTTATTTTCCCGCCCACCCACCCTTCTTCTTTGAGGACTCGAATTTCTTAATCAAGTATCCATTTTACTGATGTGAAGTCTCTCCATTCTTTTCAATCAATATCTTTATCCGGTGATTCTCAAGAAGATTCTAACGGAGCTTCAAGTTCGTCACTCTTCACTCCTTCCCTTCTCCGGTGGATTCAAATCAAGCTTTTGGTGTTTGATCATATTCTTTTCCTTATTTCACATGTCTTCTCTTGCGGGTGCACCTCTCAATCATTAACCTTTTGTTATTCATTTGTTCCGGAGTGCTAAAGATATCTCAAAGATTCGTGTTTCCACTCTGCATTCATTCAAGATCTTTCGAGGTTGTTATCTCATTCAAGCCATTTAAATTCAACTGGTGCATTCTCTCTTTTAAATCATTCAACAGTGTTTCTTTTGAGTGGGCCCTAACCCACAGGTCTTTTCCCAGGATCTTACCTGACTCTTCTTATTCTCCCGGAGTTAGTCTCAAATTCATTTCATAGTTTGACGTAAGAATGAATTGACATCAGTCAAATGTATTTCTCCAAGATCTGTCAAATTATTTCATCGTTGGTTCAACCTTTATAATTTTCATTCGGAGTGCCTCAACAATTCATGGTGGTGTTCCTCATCGTCATTCTCTGCAGTTGGAGACCGAAGAAGAGTTTCTTTTAAATATTGCCCCATTCTCTGCCATCCTCTCATAATTGTTTTCATTTGTGAGATTTTCACCCATCCGGAGTAATTCAGGAGTCTTTTCAGTTTGATTCTCCGAAGTCCATCATTTCAGGATTATTCATTCTCAGCTTTCAGCTATCATTCTCCAAATTTTACTAGTGATTCGTTCAAGTGATCTTTAATTGGCTCGTGATCTCTTCGTTCTCATGTATCTAAATCCGCTCAAGCATCTTCATTCATTTTATATTTCTTCCCGGTGTTTCTTTATGTTTTATTCGTTCTTTTTCAATTCTTACGGTGGTTCGTTCAAGAGTTTTCTTCCTTCGTGTATCATATCCCTTCATGTATCATATCTATGCATTCGTGCTTTTCAAATTCTACCCGTGGTTCCTTGAAGACCTTCTCAAGTTTGCGCTATATCTCTCTTAATCTTTTTACGAGGATAAGTAGTATGCCAAATCCGTTGCTTGTCAGCAATTAAATTGTTGAAGGATACGCATAACATAATTCTTATTCTTGTTCCATCCAAGTGATTAATCCCTTTTCCGGAGTGGTTCATCATATCATACTCTCAGTTTGAGATGCCTTGTCTTCTCTTTCTCGGAGTTCCAAGCTCTAATTATCATGGAGATCCATCTAAATCATTGCAAGGGTTCACCTTGTGTTTTCAATTCCTTTTTTCTTGTTATTCTTTTCTTACTGGAGTTTCTTCATGGAGGCTATACATGATGGTTCATCAAGGATTTATTCCCTTCTTGAAGCGTTCATCAAGATTCTTTTCTAAGGAGCTCAAGTTTTCTTCATCTTGCAATCCGGAGTGCAATTCTTTCATGCACATCTTTTGAGGTGTGGTTATGTCATTCTTGATAACTTCCCTTCGTGCTTCGTGTTTCACAAGTTATCATGATGAGGTATTTTAAATCCACCAATCTCGTCATTGGAGTTATCTTGGATTACATTTCACCTAAAGCCTTCCCTGAGGATTGTTGCTATCCATGGTGCTTATAAATGACCCAAGTTCTTCATTTATCCCTTTTTCCGGTGCGATATACTTTCTCGTCAATTTGTTCATATCAATCCAATTCTTTTTCCGTGAGTGGCAGGTTGTCACCTCATAATTTCAGATTTATTCCATAAGACCATATCAAGCTTATTCTTTTAGTTGTTGGTTTTCCAACAACTCCGTTCTAGTATTTGTTGTAAGTGTGCTCTCTCAAGATCGTGTTCCCCTTCATTCATTCCATTCCATTCCATTCTTACTTTTGTTCCGGAGGCTTTGTGATGTTGCTCTCTTCAACCCATCTCCTTGTTTTGTCAGGACCGTGTTCTTTTCTTGTTTTATCCTTTTTACCAGAGTATTGTGTCCTTTTGCTCAAGCTCTTTCATTTTATCAAGTTTTTCATCTCTTTTAAACCGGAGTGCTTTCTGAGACCTTTCTTACCCCTTGTTCCATTCATTCAATACTTCTGGAGGATGTATGTTGTGATTTCATCAAGTATCCTCTCATCTTATCAAGTTCTTATTCAATTTTTGTTATTTTCAACCGGAGTGCTGCCCGAAGTTGTTCTTCCTTGTTCTTTTCCCTAACGGAGTGCTTTCAACTTTATTCATCTTCGTTGTATTCTTTCTTTCAAATTTGCGCAACCTCTCGAGGTTCTTTGGTGTCACTCGTTTGTCAAAGGAGCAACTTAGTTTTACCTCTTCTTTCTTTCTCTTCCGTTGTCCCTCCGGTGCCATTCTAGATCTCGGGACGAGATCCTCTCGTAGTGGTGGAGTGTTGTAACGCCCCGAGACCGAGGTGCCAGGTGTCGTCCAGTTATTCGTTGTTGTTGCCTTGTCTTTGCTTGCGTGTCATGCATTGCATATCATGTCATCATGTGCATTTCATTTGCATACATGTTCGTCTCATGCATCCGATCATTTTTCCCGTTGTCTGTTTTGCATTCCGGCGCTCCGTTCTCCTCCGGTGGTCATTTCTACCTTCTTTTCATGTGTGGGGGTTAAACATTTCCGGATTGGACTGAGACTTGCCAAGCGGCCTTGGTTTACTACCGGTAGACCGCCTGTCAAGTTTCGTACCATTTGGACTTCGTTTGATGCTCCAACGGTTAACTGAGGAACTGAAAAGGCCTCGTCTGTGTTTCAGCCCAACACCCTTTCAATTTGGCCCAAAACCCACCAAAACCCTCTCCATCATCTAGAGCGTTCGATCACGATCGCATGGCCGAAAACCGCACCTCATTTGGACTCTCCTAGCTCCCTCTACCTATAAATAGGTGGCTCCCTCCGAAAAATCTCACAGTCCAAACCCTAGCCCCGCTCCTCTCGCGCTGCCGGACATGTCCATCCATTCGCCGGACACGTCCACTCCCACCGCCACGTCGTTCCAACCAATCACAAGCCGCCACGTCATCGCCTCCACCGCCCTCGCCCACTCACATGGCGCCACCTGTCGCCGCCACTTCCCACCACCGCCATGGCCCGCGGAGCCCATCGCGGGCCCGCGCGAGCCCGGATCCGCCCGCCGCCGCGTGTACGCATCGTTGACCGCGCCCGCTCACCGGACTTCGCCGGTCGGGTCGCCGGAGCGCCCAGCCACCACATCATCGTCCCGGATCCCGCACCGTGCCTCGCCACCGACCTCGCCGCGTCGCGTCCTCACGCCTGCGCCGCCACCGCCGCATGCATCGCCTCCGCCCCGCCTTGCTCGCCCGCCGTCCAAGTTCGCCGCCAGCAAACTACTCCGCCGTCTCCGCCGCCTTGTGCTGCCCTCCAGTCACCGCGCGTCCCCTACCGGCCCTTCTCCGCATCGCCGGTCACCTACTGACCTCCACCGCACCCGGATCCGGTGCCCAGCGGTCGGATCCGTTCCTGCCGTCGATCACCGGCGTCGCGCCGGTCGACCTCGCCGCCGGCGTCCCGATCGGGATCGGGAGAGCCCCGATCTGCCCTCCTCCGTTGACCGCGCCACCGCGTGGGCCGCGCCCCGAGTCCGGCCCAGTGCAGCCGCTCCCGCCGGCCTGCCTTCTCCTCTTCCCGTGGGCCAAGCCCAGTGGTGAGCAGCCCAGCTATCCTCCGTCCCATGCGATTTTTACTATTTGACGCTCACTGAATTTCTGCTAAGTCCTGAGATTCCAGGTTCATGTGCCTCTCTTCATCATGTCGTAACTGCATCACCGTTGCTCCGATTCATGCATATATCATATCAAAATGTTCGTCTCACAGAGTATATCATTTCATCTCATTGCATCATTTTCATTTAAGTTCATCTTAATGCCCGAAATGCTGTTAGAAGAGTGCTATTTGAGTTAATTGTCAGAACTGCTGCTCCATTTAGATATTTGTCATTATTGCCATGATTATTGTGTGCATGATATGCCCCTGAGCTCTACATATGTTTTGTTAAGGGTTTTTCCATCTTTCCAGAGGTACAACCCATGTATTTTTGTGATGTGTGTGGTGACTAGCACAAGCTTGCAAAGTGAGGCATTTGGTAATGCTGATTTCAGGGACTTAGCATTTCCACTAAGTCCTTGAGATGTTTATCTCATATGGCCATATGTTCATGTTGTTTCCTAGTGATCCGTGCCTCTTTTGAGGATGATCAGTAAGGTTGTTTTGTTAATCTTGTAGTGCTCTATCCATCCATGTCCTTGTTTGCAATTATGGTGAACCCTAGCTTGAGTCAATCGAGCTCTACTTTTGCTATTTCGTGAATCTGGGCAGATTGTCTACTTGTTAGCAATTTTTACGAGGATGTTTTAGTTGATCCGTGCATGCCATGTTATTGTTCTTGCCATGTATAGCTTGTATAATGTGTATTCTTGATGGGTGTATGCTTATATTGTCATGCCTTGCTCTGTAGTGAGTGCATTGAGCTCGTTAACATGCCTACTTGATATTTGTTTTCAGCATGCTCCAGTTTTCACTAATTCTGAGAACTGATTATGTTTTTGCCATGTTCACATGCTTGCAATTGTATATTCTGATCCCTTTTGGCTCAAGGTCACTAAGGGACTTTTGTTAAGCTCTTTGAGTAGCTCCATACCATGCTTGAGTTTTCCATGATCAGGTCCTGTAGCATATAGTTTTCATGCTCCAAAGAGTGCTATCTGATCTGAAATTCCAGACAAGTGTTAATTTCACTAAGTCTGAAATCTGTTTACCAAATGCATTTTTGCCATGCTTGTTTGAACCTGTTAATGGATGAATTGGCTGTAGCTTAGTGTTCATCTTTTGTTAAGCATTATGAATGGATCCCTGCCATGTATTTTGTTGCCATGTTTGAGTGCTGTAGCATGTTTAACTTGTTTCATTTAGATGGCTACTTGCTGTATATCGCAGACCGGTGCCATATTTGCATTGCTTGCCATTTCCAAACCGTAGCACCAATTCCGGCGTTCTTTATATTGTTTTCAAGCGATTTCATCTCATCTTTCCAGTGGCACACTTGGTTTTCCAAGTTGAGGCCAGGTTCATGCATTCCTTGTCCAATCATGCATATCATACCATGTTCATGTGTTGGTTGTTTACTATGTTGTGTGCTTCTTTCCGGTGTTTGCTTCTTCAGGTTGGTTCCGGTAACGTCGCGTTTGTGAGGACCCATTCGTCTACGTCCGTTTGTCTTCTTCATGAACTCGTTCTTCTTCTTTGCGGGATTTCAGGCAAGATGATCATACCCTCGAAATCACTTCTATCTTTGCTTGCTTAGTTGCTCGCTCTTTTGCTATGCCTATGCTGCGATACCGACCACTTGCTTATCATGCCTCCCATATTGTTGAACCAAGCCTCTAACCCACCTTGTCCTAGCAAACCGTTGTTTGGCTGTGTTACCGCTTTGCTCAGCCCCTCTTATAGCGTTGTTAGTTGCAGGTGAAGATTGAAGTTTGTTCCTTGTTGGAACATGGAGATGTTGTTCCTTGTTGGAACATGTTTACTTGTTGGGATATCACTATATATCTTATTTAATTAATGCATCTATATACTTGGTAAAGGGTGGAAGGCTCGGCCTTATGCCTGGTGTTTTGTTCCACTCTTGCCGCCCTAGTTTCCGTCATATCGGTGTTATGTTCCCGGATTTTTGCGTTCCTTACGCGGTTGGGTTATAATGGGAACCCCTTGACAGTTCGCTTTGAATAAAACTCCTCCAGCAAGGCCCAACCTTGGTTTTACCATTTGACACCTAGCCTTTTTTCCCTTGAGAGTCGCGCATCCCGAGGGTCATCTTTATTTTAACCCCCCAGGGCCAGTGCTTGTCTAAGCGTTGGTCCAAACTAGAGCCACCTCGGGGAAACTCAAGGGCTGGTTTTAGTTGTACGGATTGCTTAGTCGGTGTTGCCCTGAGAACGAGATATGTGCAGCTCCTATCGGGATGCCGGCGCATCGGGTGGTCTTGCTGGACTTGTTTTACCATTGTCGAGGATGTCTTTTAGAACCGGGAAACCGAGTCTGATCGGAATGTCTCGGGAGGAGGTCTATTCCTTCGTTGACCGTGAGAGCTTGTCATGGGCTAAGTTGGGACACCCTTGCAGGGATTTGAACTTTTGAAAGTCGTGCCCGCGGTTATGGGCAGATGGGAATTTATTAATGTCCGATTGTAGAAAACCTGAAGTTGACCTTAATTAAAATACATCAACTGCGTGTGTAACCGTGATGGTCTCTTTCCGGCGGAGTCCGGGAAGTGAACACGGTGTTGGAGTTATGCTTGACGTTGGTTGTTTTAGGATCACTTCTAGATCATACTTTTATCGACTGTGCTTTGCCTTCTCTTCTCGCTCTCATTTGCGTATGTTAGCCACCATATATGCTAGTCGCTTGCTACAGCTCGACCTCATACCTTTTACCTTACCCATAAGCTTAAATAGTCTTGATCGCGAGGGTGCGAGATTGCTGAGTCCCCGTGGCTCACAGATACTTCCAAAACCAGTTTGCAGGTGCCGATGAGACCGTGCAGATGATGCAACCAAGCTCAGGAGGAGATCGATGAAGATCTTGTCCTTTGTGTTATTTCGTTCTAGTTGATCAGTAGTGGAGCCCAATTGAGGTCGATCGGGGACCTTTTCGCCTTTGGGGTTCTTCTTTTATTTTGGTTTCATAGTCGGGCCTTGATTGTTTTTGGTTGACGTAATGCTTTATTCATGTAATTGTGTGAAGTGGCAATTGTAAGCCAACTATGTATCTTTTCCCCTATTGTATTACATGGATTGTTTGCGAAGATTACCTCACTTGCGACATTGCTTTCAATGCGGTTATGCCTCTAAGTCGTGCTTCGACACGTGGGAGATATAGCCGCATCGAGGGCGTTACATTGGTCCGATACCATCCATCTCATGGTTGATCGCAGGAAGCCAAAGAGTTAAAATCCGCGGAGAAGGCACTACTTGGGGGTCTGCAGAGGCTGCTGAGGATGAGGCAGCAGTCCATGGTAGCCCAGGTCGCTGTCTGTACCCTATGAGGGTCTTCCGTGAGCTGCCGGTTGCAGAGAACCACCATTCCCGTACCAATGGTGAGAATTCAGTACTCATGTGCCTCCCCTGAGCAACAATGCTTGATAGGATGTGCATGATTTTAGCGTGCGTGTATGCCCCATAGGCCCATATAAGCAATAACAATCATGTAGTCACATGATTATTTTTGCTCTGTTTTTATACAAGAACTAATCGAAAACACAATCAATCCTTGTATGACTTTCTGTAGCCATTTATGATAATATAACACCGCATTTTCAGGAGAGCGTCAAACACCTTCGCAAGAGAATGGGACACTTCCGCAAGAGAATGGAAATGGAACGCATTTTCTCGGTGTTATCAAATCTCCACATGTTGGTCCTTTGACATTTTTCGGTTGGCAAATTGGAAAGCCCAGGACAAAGCAGCGCACTTACAGTCACAAGGAGCTTCAAAGATCAGCAGTTGTGCTTGGATATGCAGCGCATGTAAGTTTGTCTTCCCCGTGCTCGCTCTTGTACAACAAAATATTAAGACAATACATTTGATGTAGCACACATATCCCAACCTTGCTAGGCCAATTGTCATGCTTCAAGAAGAAAATACAAAAATTATTCCTTGTGCTGCCGATTTTTTTATATATATGGTTTTGAATACATCTGGTAAAGATAAAAAAAGAAGAGCATTGTGTTTTTCATGCATTAGTGGAATACAGTATACATTGTGGCCCTTCCAGATTTAGTGTTTTTCATGGTTTCAAGCCTAATATCAACTAGGCTGGCTGGCGGCTGGGTCACACGGCAACGGCGGTGCGCGTGTGGCGTCCTCCCTGGTGGGGCGAGCAGGAAGGAGGAGGTGCACGGGAGGCGTAGGCGCTGTGGCGAGATGAGCTTTGGATGCCCGAGATCGGGCTGCAGCGGGCCCTGGCGCTGCTGGTGGCTTGGGGGGAGCTGACTTCGACGTCAACTTCTACATCACACAACATTCTGTATCAGAGAAGGTTCGTGATGCAAATGCCTACTCGTTTACCCTGTTTTATCAGTTTTAGCTCACCGTATTTGTTGTATTAGCACATATTTGTTTGTGATGCCAATGCCTTCTCCTTTCCTTTGTTATATGCATTTCCTCTAATGTTGGTAAACTTTAGATTGAGTAGACCTTGTCAGCCTATCCACTGAATTGCTAACTGAAAATATCAGGACCCTGTAATTTGACAAGCAAAGTAGTAATGTGAATTGATGTGTTGTTTTGTTCTTGTAGTTGGGGACAACCTTGAGCCCGTGACAGTGAGACAGACACGACCTTGACTTGGCCATGTCCGCCTCTCTAGACAGATGATAATGCTTCACTACTGAGTTATGTAAGAAACTGTGAGACGAACGCCACCTGCGTCATCACCTCAGCCATGTCCACCTCTGTGTACTGAATATCATGTCTCAAATATCCAAAAAGCTTATTTAAATATTGATAGTTAATAGTTTTTCTATAGTGCTTCTCTACTAATCAAAGAAGTAAATAGTTTTTCTATTTCATTCTTTTTTCCAATTGAATGCACTCGGTTTTCTTTTGGAATAGTTATTATCAAACATATAGTTCTTTCTATACTCATGTGTTATTTTTCAGTTGAACACAATGGACTACCTATAGATTTTCATGGTTTTTGCAAACTACTGAGCTTTGTTGTTTTATTCCTACATATTCAGGAATTTTGTTGTGAAGCTAAAGCGGGTGTTAAGACAAAGTCCACTGTGTAGATTGAAAACGATTAGAGACATGATTCACCTGATATTCAGGGGTAGTCAAAACCATGGTGAAGTATTACTGTGTAAGTTTCACTGTCTTGTGTTACTTCTCTCAACTTTACTATTTGGCAAAGAGTCATTCTTTCGTACATTCATAATCACTACCAAGTTTTATGTTTTATTGAGTAGTCTTAAACTATTAATTATTGTGTACCATAGACCGCTGCTATTCTAGATTGTTAGATACTAGAATTTATCGATATATGTGATGGAGAGACCAGTAGTGTTGTTCATCTTCCGGTGTTGGTATAATTGCTAACATTTATTCATTTCAAAGATTGGTGCAGTATAACAAATCTCATGTTGTCAAAGCTTTGTTCCAATATCTATTAACATATTTCTTTTCAAAGAGGATCGTTGTTAGAAGTATGATGAGATTCGGATCCCCTAAAAGCATGGCGAAGACAAGATCAAGTTCCATCACTTTGCATTGAAGGGACTGCCACCTGCCTCAAGAACAAGAAAGGAGAGGACGGTGGGCCTCATGCCTGAAATGATGAGATAGGGAGAGAAGGCGAGCCTCAAGCCTGAGACGACGAGGAGCAGGGAGAGGAAGGCGGGCATCATGCTTTCCACATCCTACATGGGAACATGAACATGAGGAAAGAAATCAGGTTGGTGATGGGGCGTGAGCGTGCGGCACTGGGTGTAGAACAATTCAACGGCCATGACCATGTGAGCTGCAAGGTAAGATCAGCTTCTTCAACTATGTGAAGGACAAGTTTGTTTTGGACCTTGGCTTGGTGCTTGCCGCATTTAAGTTGCCCATCAGGATGGTCGTGTCCTTGGGTGCATGGCCTTCGACCACCACCAGATGCCCACGGGAAACTCACTCAAAAGAATTCTTCATTATACATTAAATCATGATCTAGTCTTGTTAATTTATACTTTGTGAAAGTGCGATCAGGTATCTGTGGGGTGCTTTTAGAAAAAGCAGAAGTGGTCATTCTAGAGCTAGCACAATTTAGTTGAAAGGCATGGGATCGGTGGCATGAACATCTTGGGCTGATCTTGTGTGCCATTTGTGCAGGATTCAGAACAGGAGTGGGAGGGTGAGTAGTGATGGAAGAAGTGAGGAAATTGAAAGGAACAACTTCTTGTTGTTGTTGATGCTACTGATCCAACCCAATACATTTTGCATTTCAGCGTGTGTATAGCATGGGAACATATATGTTATCTCTAGGGGGCAAAGCATTGTGGATTTTTCATCATTGTGGTATTTTGGAGGCTGGCTGGATGTGATGTCCAGACAGGTAATTTTGAGCCAAAATCAGCCTTAAAGGTTGGTCTTAGATTTTGCTCATGCTTCAACTATTTTGAGTATAGCGTTTGCATTATTTCTAAGAAGTTTTGTGCCTCATAGCTTATGTATATAAGCATATATGTACTGTTAGATTGTAATGTTGATAAAATGAGAGGAAGTTACAAAACTTAGCATAACATCTATTTACTACACAATGTGCAAGTTTAACAGTTATTAATTGTGTGTCTACAACTGTTCTGTTTTTCACTATTGTTGGTTGAAATCTGCTTCAACAATGCGAGTTCTTTATTCTTAAGATGTTCTTTTGTTCCCTCGATTGAATGCGTCTTCCTAAGAAGGTCTGCATGTTGGTATTACTTTGTTTGTTGACATCTTCTTCTCTGTCTACAGACCATGCTCACTATTAAAGGGGAGCAACCTGGCCTGTTGCAACTCATGTGAATTCATGCGGATGATATGGTCTCTTACATTTTTTCACTAATCAAAAGTTCACACAGGTAGTAACCATCTATGTGTATGGTAGTTGTAATGTCTGTTAGTAGTTTTTTGTGAATTAATTTATTATAATTAGGAAGTAATAATAGTTTATTGCTTGTACACTTGCCTCTCTTTTTTTGTAGAAGGTGCCTTTGCCTTTTTGTGCAACTGTTGTTCATTGATATTATGTAGCTTTCCTTTGCATACGCTAGCAACTACATATACATGTGGCCACATATGATAAGTTGGCACTGAACTTTCAAATACAGGCGACAAATTCTTGACAGAGTGGATTGTAACATTGTGCAGAAGAGATAAGAGAGAAGAGAGAGACATGTAGAGCTACAGAGAGCTAGAGAGGGAAGAGAGATTGTTGTTTGATTTTTTATATTGTGGTGAGAGAGAGGAACTGTAGTTTCATTGTAGTATTGAAGGGAGAGAGTTTAACCTAATGTAATCGACAAAAAAATTACAAAGCCTGTGTGAGGGGGAGCTATGTTGGAAGGGGGGTTGTGAGAAGAGATGGGAGATGAGATGTAGAGACACTTTGTTGTTGGCTGTCTTTGTGGGGAGAGAAGGAATCGGCTATGCGGTGCAAGTGAGAGTGTCTGCTTTCTTTTTCCTTCAATAAGAGGAGAAAGGAGCAGCTATTATGCGGTGACATAAATGTTACATACCCTAAAAGACATTTTTAGAGGAAATACTATCCAAGTGATGTATAACTATCCTACAATCTATATCTTATTAAAATAGGGATTTGATTGACATTGTACGATGCAAACGAAGCTAAAGACAACATTCCTCACATTTTATGAAAATATATGAAACCCATCAAAGTAGATATAAGTTTGTAGCAAATAATTAGTTGGATCATTGCTCTCTATATACACAACTTTCTATTAGATTTTTTATCAACTTACATCACAAGCGATGTGGATTAAAAAAATCTTATGGGCTAACATTTTATTGCACACGACATTTGACATGCATTATGTCCATATGTGTAACCACCAAAAAATGTATCCATAAGCCCATGGCAACGAACGGGCTTTTTACTAGTAGTAGTAGTAGTAGTAGTAGTACAACTGTGGTACACTTGATGGTCAAAATACTATTATTTATTCGGTCCTCACTGTGAAGTGACAAGACCCTACACCAGAGGTGACGCCAGTCCAGGCGGCATGTCTGGGTTACCAAAGTCAGCCTCACCTTGTGCACTGTGCAGTCACTGTCACCGCCGTTGTATGGCATGCCTCGCCTCGTCTCCCTCTCCCCTAGCACCACTCCATCTCCATATCCATCTCGCCGGAGATCCTGAGGTCACTCTTCATTATCTCACTATGCCCCCACATACCCTCGCCTCACTCACCTCCCCCAGTACCACTATTCCTCGCTAGCCGCTCCAGCACCGACAGCCTTCTCCCCCATAAATCAAGCCCCCAAAACCCCACACTACAGGAATCAGCTATTTTGCTGTCTGCCACGGCGGACGGCAAAGGCATGAACGGCGGACGGCAAAGGCCTTTGCCGTCAGCTGCGGACGGCAAAAGGCTCCGGCAAAGTAGGCTACGGTAAACAGCTACTTTGCCGTCTGCTTCCTAGCGGCTGACGGCAAAGGCCCTTTGCCGGCGGCGGCGGACGGCAAAGAGAGCGGACGGTAATAATTGCGTTGTCAGTCCGTTAAGTGGCTAACGGCAGGCCTTTGCCGTCCGCCGCTGACGGCAAAATTTCTTGTGTCTTTGCCGTCCGCCGTATGATGTCATCTACACGTCACTACATGGCAGGTTCTTTGCCGTCCGCCACTGATGGCAAAGTCTTTGCCGTCTGCCACTGTAGGCAAACTGACCAAATGGGTCAGCTCCCAGGAAGCACAGCTGGATGCCACGTGTCTTCTTTGCCGTCCGCGGCAGACGGCAAAGAGCCCGTTGCCGTCGGTGGCAGACGGCAAAGAGCCTGCATATTGGCTCTTTTATCTGTTTTTTATTAAATCCAACAATTTTCATCACAAATATATATGACATATACAGATATATTTCAAAAGGCCATTACAGAGCAAACATATAAGATATCCAACACATAACTTCATCATCCAACCATATATATTACATGCATAGTTCCATCATACATAACAAGTTCAACATAGAGGCATCCAACCATATATATTACAATAGTTTCATCCAACGATACATGCATAGTTCAACGATACAAAAGAAACAGAGAAAGGGATAAGGAGCACTCCATCTATGCAAGCTTTCGTCAAGTGAATGAAATCTGCAAAATGAAAAATAAGAAAGTTAGAAGAAGAAGAGTAGAACAAGAAGAAGAGTAGAACAAGAAGAAGACTAGAACAAGAAGAGTAGAACAAGAAGAAGACTAGAACAAGAAGAGTATGTCATTTATGAGCTAACTTACGTGAAATGGATCATATATGAGCTAACTAAGTTGAAATGGGTCGTTTATGAGCTAGCTAAGGTGAAATGGGTCATTTATGAGGTAACTTAGTTGAAATGGGTCGTTTATGAGCTAACTAAGGTCAAATGGATCGTTTTTGAGGTAACTAAGGTGAAATGGATCATTTTTTAGCTAACTTAGGTGAAATGGATCATTTATGAGCTAACTTAGTTGAAATGGATCGTTTTGAGCTAACTTAGGTGAAATGGATCATTCATGAGCTAATTTAGTTGAAATGGATCTTTTTGAGCTAACTTAGGTGAAATGGATCATTTAAGAGCTAATTTAGGTGAAATGGATCGTTTTTTAGCTAACTTGGTGAAATGGATCGTTTATGAGCTAAATTAGTTGAAATGGATCGTTTATGAGATAACCTAGGTAAGATGGGTCATTTTGGAGTTAACCTAGGTGAAATGGGTCATTTTAAAGCTAACGTAGGTAAACTGGATCATTTAGGAGCTAATCTAGGTAAAATGGGTCATTTTTTAGCTAACTTGGATGAACTGGATCATTTATAAGCTAACCTAGGTAAAATGGGTCATTTTAGAGCTAACTTAGGTAAAATGGATCGTCTATGAGCTAACTAAGCTAATTATGCAATTTTTGACATAAGTAAGCTAAGTACAGATCGTTTTAGAGCTAACTTAGGTAAAATGGATGGTTTTGGAGGTCAGTAAGCTTATTAAGTCATTTTGGAGGAGAAGAAGCTAAGTCTAGGTCATTATGGCAAGCATTGGAGGAAATAAAGCTAAGTCTAGGTCTTTATGCATGTGTTAAGCAAAACACTAGATAAACTTACCAAGATCTAGGAGGTGTAGGAGCGGGGTGGCTCGTGTCGGTAGATGGAGAAGGATCGTGCGATGCTTGTCTGGAGTTACGCTGCACCAAAGATCATTTCCAATGGCTTGTTAGCATGATGACACTCAAATGTTAAGACTAGCAAGTAATGTCCATTCAAATAAAACTCACCGTGGTCCCAGGAGCAATCACTGGCATCGGCGGAGCGGTCTGACCTGTCTTCTCACACACAGACTGCACATTTGGTTTTGACGACTCAGTCATACTAGTTAGTAATGAGACAAACACTACATGAATGTTTTGGCTAATCTGCAGAAGAAACTTACCACAAGGAGCTCGTGCATGGCCCTTGCCTGCATGTCATATCGTGCCCTCTCCTCCTCCATCATCTTTGTCGTCCTCTCCTCCAACTCCCGCTGCCTCTCCGCCACCTCCGCCAGAAGTTTCTCCATTCTATCTCTCTCACTTTGTATAGCAGCCTGCAACACCACTCACATGACCATTTGTAATCATTGATGGAAGCGCACACAATGTAATTAATGGAGAAAGATAACTGAGTACGTATCACTAACCTTGATGGCGAGTTGCACTGGCCGTTCACGAGGCCTTATCTCAGGAGCGGAGCTCGACTGGCGCGCCTTGATCTCCGGGAGAGTGCTAGGACAACGGATAAGTCCATCTCCAATGGCTATGGAGCCATGGGACCTCCCGCCACCAGATATCATCACCAGCTCTGGATCAATGGGACCCTGGCTCGGGTTAAAGTCCTCCCCTTTCCTCGCCTTCCCCTCATCTCTATATCTCACGAGCTTGTTGTGGGAGGAGATTTTGGTGAAGTTGTTTGCATCATCGAGGTCAGACTGAGAGAAAACCTTGACTTTCTTGAAAGAGGCAGTGTGGGCCATGGCATACAGGTCGTACACCTCTGGCACCTTATCCGCCTTATTGTAGCATGCCTGAAAGAGAGAAACAATGAAAATTAGTAATTAAAGGGCTCAAGCTAGCATGATGAATGAATTGCATGAATCATGAAGCAAACCACATACCCAGTTGCGCCCGAACTGATATAAGTTGGAGCTGCCTTGATGGTGTGGCACACCTTCCATTTGGGTACGTTTGTCCTTGGCCTCGTTGTGGAGGGCTAGCCATTGTTTTGAGCACCACTCATCGACCAACACCTCCCAACAATCCATCCGATCCTCACACCATCTCGGAGGCGCCTAAGTTAGCAAATAGAAACTAGAGCGCTACGGCTAAGAATTACTAAATGAAGGAACTTAAGTAGAGAAGGCCTTAAGAATTACCTTCATGTACTGCTCCTTACTCAGGAACTTATCACGGCACGCCGGCTTGGTCTTCTTGATACCACGCAAGGCATAGTAGTCTCGAACAGCCTGCATCCGAGCCTCGTGCCGTAAGTTCTGGAGTAGGCGCTTGCAGACGTTCTCGATAACATGTGCCGCGTCCTCCTCGTATCCCTCCTCACACCTGTAGAATGTCTGCAATCAAATGAGACAATATTGATTAGTACAATTAATAACTAGCTTGTTGAAGATTTTTAAATGTGTAAAGGAGAAATTACCCAGAACTTTCTGATCACCATGTCTGCCCTCGTGTCGCACACGACACCGTCGATAATCTCATCCGGCGGGGCCGGGGCAGTCACGTAGTGCTCCCAGCTCAATCCAAGCTCTGTAAGCCGACCCTCACCAGGCAACGTGACAAACCCCGGGAAGTTTTGTCGGCAAAGAACTCCAAGGACGGAGTTGGGCCGGCGGACACTATGATGGTGGTCCCAACCCCTGCAGCATGACAAGGCCAACGCATTAGTTATTTGAAGAAACGTGAATGCAGAAGGTACAAAAATATTAAATGCACTTACGTACATCTCCCCATCAGGGAAAATCAACCACCTCTGCTCGCGGGTCACCGGCACGGATGGGAGCCGTGTAGCACCACGCTGGTAGACGTTGCCCCCCTCCTCCCCCTCCTCATCAGTCGGCTCCCCGCCATCATCAGCATGGCCACTCGGCTCCCCTCCATGCTCAGGCTGACCCGGCCAGGTACCCTATCCAGACGTGTGCTCCTCCGGGCTCTCGTGGGCCCAAGTCTCGTGGGCCAAAGGCCCGTCGCCCCGAGGCTCGTGGGCCGAAGACTCGTGGACCGGAGGCTTGTGGACCGGAGTCCGTGCAGCCTCCTCCTCAGACGAGTCCAAGAGATGAAACCGGGATAGCCACCTCCTTGCTTTGCGAGAAGCTCATACTCTTCGACGGAATCCTTTTGGATCTCCGCTCCATACGAGAATATGGCGACGTATCGACTGTATGACATATCCAGGAATAAGAGTAGTTCAAAGGAAATAGAAGTTGCGAAACAATGTACCGAGAACTTACTCGATGTACGGCCGAACTTCTATCAGGTTGTTGAAGATATACAATGAAATGGTCATCCATTCTTCGTTATCCAAAGATACTGGATGTGAAACACTAGCTGGTGCGAGATTCCCTTTGAATAGGCTGAGGTTGGATCCACCCTTTTTAGGCTCGTCAGCATTGTACCGAGGCTTCGGATTATGCAAATGACGATTTTTGGCTTCGTAGTGCGCTGTTACGAAGTTTGCCGCCTCCTCTGTGATGAATGCCTCAGCCATCGATGCTTCAATTCTACGTTTATTTTTACATTTTTCTAGAAGCGTCTTCTGCATCCTCTCAGTTGGGTAGCACCAACGATTTTGCACGGGCCCCCCAATCTTGCCTCGGTCGGGAGATGCAAAATCAAATGTTGCATTCGATTAAAGAAGCCCGGTGGAAAGATCTTCTCTAACTTGCAGATCAACTCCGGCACCAACTCTTCCATTTCTTCTAGCACGCCAGGCAATAGTTCTTTCGCACAAAGAACACGGAAGAAATAGCTGAGTTCTGCCAGTACTAGCCATTCATCCTCAGGGATGAAGCCACGTAACATCACCGGCATTACCCGCTCAATCCATATGTGCCAATCATGACTCTTGAGACCAAATATCTTCAGTTTATCAAGATTCGCTCCCCTCTTTAGATTCACTGCATACCCATCGGGGAACATCAACTGCTGTTGCACCCACAAGAGAATTTCCCTCATAGCTGGCCTTCCAAGATTGAACCATGCCTTTGGCTTCGTCCAGTTCTGCTTTCCTTTCGGTTCTTTCATGTTTTGTAATGGCCTATCACATAGCGCCTCCAGATCGACTCTAGCCTTAGTATTATCCTTTGACTTCCCATCTATGCCGAACAATGTACCAAAAAGTGCCTCGGCAATATTCTTCTCAGTGTGCATCACATCGATGTTGTGTGGGCAAAGGAGGTCTTTGAAGTAAGGCAGATCCCATAAGCATGTTTTGTGAGTCCACGCGTGCTTAGTATTATACCCCTTGAAGTACCCTGGACGTTGTGGATCTGGCTCGAGAGCGTTTAACTGATCTAGGGTCTGTTGGCCTGTCAATGCAGGTGGTGCAGAGTTTTTGACAACTCTACCCCTGATGAAGTTCTTCTTGTCTTTCCTGAACTTATGGCGAGGATCTAGGAACTGTCTATGCATGTCGAAGCAAGAAAACTTGCGACCGGCCTGAAGCCAACGAAACTCAAGAGCTCCCTTGCATGTGGGGCACGGGAACCTTCCATGCACACACCAGCCAACGAATAGCGCATACGCTGGCAAGTCATGCGTCGAGTACATGTACCAGACACGCATTATGAAGTTCCGTTTGCTAAAGGCGTCCTATGTCTTGAACCCATTATCCCAGGCTTCTTGCAATTCGTCCTTAAGCGGCTGCATGTACACATTCATATTTTTGCCCGGATAGTTGGGTCCTGGAATTATCAACGTCAGGAAAATGTTCTTTCTTTGCATAATCTGTCCGGGGGGGGGAGATTGAGTGGAAAGACAAATACGGGCCAACAACTGTATTGGGCTGCCCATACCAAACACACTGAACCCATCCGTGCTGATGCCGACTTGAGGATGCCTCGGATCTGCCGCTTTGTCAGCATGTAATTCATCAAACTTTTTCCACGCAACACCATCCGATGTGTGTACCATCATCAGATTCCCATCTGCATCTAGTTCGGTTCTTTTGCCTATTTTGTGCCATGTCATCTGTCTGGCCGTCTCTTCGACCATGAAAAGACGTTGAAGTCTTGGTACGATTGGCATATACCGAAGAACACTAACGGGGATTTTGGTCTGTGTCTTCTCACCCATACCGTTGTCTACCACAATATACCTGGAAGACTTGCAAATGGGACAATAGTTCAAGTCCGCATAGTCAAGCCTAAATAAGGCACATCCTTTCTCACAGGCATGTATCTTCTCATAGGGCATCTTCAGTGCACGGAGGATTTTGTCCGACTGGTACAGGTTTGCAGGCATTACATGGCCTTTGGGTAGAAAGCGTCCAAATACTGTCATAATTGCGTCATATCATTCTCTGCCCAAGTTGAACTAAGCCTTCAGAGCCATTACTTGTGAGATGGCATCCAACTGACAAAGCTCAGTGTGCTCGTGGAGCGGACGTTTCGAAGACTCCAACATTTCATTGAAGGCCTTTGCAGATTCCTCCATCTCCTCGTCCGAATCCCAAGCATCATCATAGCCTTGCACCATGTTTTCCATCCCGGTACCATGCTCGTCGGTGCGACGACGATCCACCTCAGCTCGGTCACGTTGGGAAGACTCACCATGAAATGTCCACACCATATAATCGGGTGTAAAACCACTCTTCTACAGGTGTTTGCCCATTTCAGCCTCTGTCTTCTTTTCCCAATTGCCGCACCGGAAACAGGGGCACCAGGTTTTCTTTTGGCCATTTGCAAATGCGGCTTGCACAAACCCCTTAGTTTTTGTGAACCATTCAGCGTTCCATTTGTTCTGACCAGTGTGACCGGTATACATCCAAGCACGGTTACTCATCTTGACTTTCAGAGCTACTGGACACACAACAATTATATATGTAATTCACCATGTATATATTCATTAGTTGATCTACTTTGTCAATTTTATTAAGTCCATGCAACCTACACTCTAATAGGTAATGATAGGTCCTAATCCCACCCGTGTATGTGTAGATTGGGTTCATTTTCCCATGCTATGCTCCGGATCCGACGCAAAATTTCGGCAGCACCTCCCCGCTATTCTCCTGATACACGTCTCTGCAATAAACAGAGAGGATGTGTACCCGGAGAACAACAGGGGAGGCACTGACGAAATACATGCGTCGGATCCGGAGCAAAGCATATGAGAAAACGAACCCAATCTACACATACTCGGGCTGTCCATGGATAGCGTTGGACAATTCGAAAGAATCAAGGTTATAAATATGCAAATGCATGCATATTTATAACTATGACGCTTTCGAACGGGAGACACATATTGGTTACGCATACTGATGATTCAAGACACATATATAGCTAGCTATCAAGTTTCATCGGAATAGATCAAATAATTAATGGGGGAGGAGGACTTGTCATTTGTGCTCACCCACGAACGAAGGGGCAGAGCTCGTCAAACGCACGGCGAGGTCGTCGAACACCAAACCTCGCAGCGATGAAACAACTGCACATTTAAAACTACACGATCAACACAATTATATATGATGTTTTTCATAACAAAATCAAAAAATATATGACCTAACTAATAATTCACAAATATATGACCCCGTCGGCCTCTAGAAGGCCAAAGAACACCTTTTTGGGAGGTGTCGGTGGTCGGGGTGTCCTATCGGTGTCGGGGTGCCGTGTCGGGGTCGGGGTGCTGTTTCGGGGTCGGGGGGTCGGGTTGTCGTGTCGATGTCGGGGTAGTGCCGTGTCGGTGTCGGGGTGTTGTTTCGGGGTCGGGGTGTGGTGTCGGGGTCAGGGTGTCGGGTCAGGCTCGGGGGGTTGGGGTGTCGGGGTCGGGGTGTCGGGGTCGGGGTCGGGCTCGGGGTGTCGGGGTCGGGGTCTCGGGGTCGGGGCGTCGTGTCGGGTGCCGGGTCGGGGTCTTTTTTCCTTTTCTTCTTCTTCCTCTTCTTCCTTTTCTTCCTTTTCTTCCTTTTTTTCCTTCTTCTTCTTCTTGTTCTTCTTCTTCTTCTTCCTCCTTTCCTTTTTCCTCTTCTTCTTCTCCTCCTCTCCTGTTTTTTTCTTCTTCTTCTTCCTCTTCTTCTTTTTTCTTCTCCTCCTCATCTTCTTCTTCTCCTCCTCTCATGTTTTTTTCTTCTTCTTCTTCCTCTTCTTCTTTTTTCTTCTCCTCCTCCTCTTCTTCTTCCTCCTTTCCTTTTTCCTCTTCTTCTTCTCCTCCTCTCCTGTTTTTTTCTTCTTCTTCTTTTTCTTTCCTAAAACTGAACTAAACCTAAAACTAAACCTAAATCTAATCTAAACATAAACCTAAAACTCAAAAAACAGAAAAAAAAGGAAAAAACTAAATCTAAACCTAAAACTAAACTAAGACTAAACCTAAACCTAAAACTAAACCTAAAACTGAAACTAAATCTAAACTAAACATAAACCTAAAACTAAAAAAACAGAAAAAAAGGAAAAACAGAGGAGAGGTAGAGCTCACCTAGGCCGGTGGAGGAGGGGGGCGGGGTGGCTTGGGGCGGCGGCGCCGGGCCCAGGGCAGTGGGGCGCGGGGGGGGCGGGGGGACGGGGCGCGGCGGCGCTGAGACGGGGGGGCGATGAAGGAGGGGGGCGGGGCGGCGGCAGTGGCGACGAGGCGGGGGGCCGGTGGAGGAGGGGGGGCAGGGCGGCGGCGCCGGGCCCGGGGCGGTGGGGCGCAGGGGGGGCGCGGTGCGGCGGCGGCGAGTGGTGGTGGCGGCGGCGCGCGTATGGGAGCAGGGGAGAGAAACAGAGAGAGAGGGCGCGGGGTGGGTGGTGCGCGCCGTTAGATATGTTAAATCTTTGCCATCCGCCCCCCTTTGTCGTCCGCTTATTTGCTCTTTGCTGTCTGCTAGCAGACGGCACAGAGGGGGGCCCGTTAAGTTTTTTTTAAGCAGCTCGTCAGTGGGGCCCCGCCCTCTTTGCCGTCTGCTAGCCGATGGCAAAGAATCTTTGCCGTCAGCTAGCGGACGGCAAAGAACTGGCTGATGGAAAAGGCTTTCTTTGCCATCCGCCAGTTCTTTGCCGTCTGCTTTCGTGTAGCTGATGGCAAAGAGCTTCTTTGCCGTTTGCTAGCAGACGGCAAAGAGCTGGCAGATGGCAAAGTAGCTGATTCCAGTAGTGCCACCTTCCAAACTACATCATGGCCGAACGCGAACCGTGTAGGATCCATATGAGCTGTGATTGGAGCAATCTCCCCAGTCACGTCCTCGACCTCTGCTGTTCGTGTATGGGTATGTTGAGCGCCATGCGGCTGGCTGCATGCTCGAGGGGCATGCACACGGCCATCATCAAAGCGAGGCCAAAGCTTTTCAAGACACCCTGCTTGCTGCTATCTGGTCTTGCGAGATTGGCTCACCATGATACGGAGGCGTACATGATGCCCCTCGACTTCAATCCAATCTCCATTAGCTGAAACTTCTTTGCAGGTATGTAGTGGGTCACCGTACATCATTTCCCTCGACTTCGATCCAATCACCATCGCTCGAAACTTCTTGGCAGGTATGTACTGGGTCGGCATGAACTCCCACTGGATGGCTGCCTTTAGAGAAGACGGTAAAAAGTTGGTGCTCATGAACTTCCAGACCTCCCATGAGATTATCCTTCCTCCGTTGGATTATATAGAGTTTTACCATCGCGGTCCTAGTCATCTAGATTACCACGTCAGTTGGACGGACCTTGTTTTGCAGAAGATTGTAATCTTTCAAGTGCCCACACAACATGCGAATCACGCAGACTTCAAGCTAATTGCCTTGTTCGACCATGGACTCGCCTATCTTTACGCCGGTGCCTTCTTTAGTTGGAGACAACTCAGCTCGTAGTGGATCATCGTCAAAGCTGATACACACTTCTGTGATGCTATTGAACACAATGGCATGATCTACGCGATCGACAAAGCAGATGTCACCACGTATTGCTGGGACGACACGTGTAAGTTGTTTCTGTCTCCTATTAATGATGACGCCATGACATTGTTTGAACTTTTTGTGATTATTGGCATATCCCTGTTTGAGCAGAATTTGAGTAGAACTATGTCAATGTATTAGAGATGCCGGAAATCAGCTATATTTGGAATGAGTTAATTCATGCGAGCCAATTTGTACCCCTGAATAATCAAATGGTTAGGAATATATGGATATTCTCCTTATTTTACAGTAATCTATATACTACTACTAAATATGAGTGTGTATCAATGGCCATGTTGGTTTCCTCATTTTCATGATGTAGAAACATTCACCACACTGTTGGTTTCATCTAACCTTACATTAGGGAAGTAAATGTGCATATGGAGAACTCTATATTTGGAAGTAGTGAAATCCTGTAATGCTTACCATGTGTACATACCTATATTCGCCCTTCAGCAATCAATGGCTAGAATAATATCCTCAAAAAAATTGCCCACAAAACATGAGTATATAACAATGCATGATCTGTTAGTTACCTCGAAGAATTTGTTTGTGAAGATAGAACATGATTCCATAACATGCATAACATGGTAGTTTCATGTGAAGAATCGATTGCGAGATAACATGAGTATAACCATGCATGGCACTTCTATATTTTCAAACCCAATATACATTTCCCTGTATTTTCCTCCCAGTTCCAACAAGGACATATCAATGTTGTTTCTTGCATTATCCTACTCATACTCTGAACAATGCTGATCTTACATTAACAATGTCGGTCCTTTTTTATATGATGCAGTGTCCCTACAGTTACTGCCCTTTATAATTACACCACCTTTGCCTAAAACAGGGAAGCACAACTATTTCCTCGCTCGACCAGACGACGGCAAAAGACTAATGATCATTCGGACACATGAGCCAGAAAAGTTATATTGCAAAAACCCCACTGTATAAAAGCACCGTGAAATACGTGAGTATCGGGATAGTGGTTGTTACGTCTATGAGCAGGATACCAGCTTGTTGGGGCCTTCTGCATTTTTTAATTGGAGGCGGGTAAACAGCCTTGGTTCACACTCTCTGTTTTTTGGAGTCAATTATCCGATTAACCAGGAGATCACCGTTGGCAAGGACCTTGATGGCAGAGAGGCTCTGTTTGCTATGGAAAACTGTGTCTACACGGCGAGCCCTAGGAGTTCAGGAGCAAACTCCCCTGATTGTCAATGATACAGCCTGCAGGCAAAAGAAGGTGAGAATTACAAAGGCATCCGGATTAACTTTGATCCTTGGATGTCTCAATTACGACAGGCAGTGATGTGGTTCAAGCCTTCAGGTTGATAGGTAATTGGGCTGTTGCATCGGAAGGGTGGAGTACTGGTGTCTCCGGATCATTGGTCGCTAAAGCGGGGCTGCAAATTATGATGGTGTTGGATCATCTCTTCGAATGACTTTGTTGTCTTTGCTGCTTGTTCTGGATGGATAGTTCTTCTTTGTTATGCATGTTCCTTGTGTTTTGGTCATCCTCGTCTATGTCACTCTTACTATGTAATAGTTGCCTCTGTTTAGAATGCCATTCTCGTCTGGATCACGGGAGTTTGAGCGCTGCAGATGGGTGCGTTTTGGTGGTGTAGCAAGACTTCTTATGAACTATCATGTCTTGTTGTTTATGTCAGTAGTAGTCACTAGTCAGTGTTTGAATGTTGTATATATCGTTGTTTAGAACTGTTTATTGTCTCGAACTACTGGTGGGCTAAATGAGGGCATCGCCATTCTCCAGTGTTCAGAGTGTATCTCCTTTTTTCAAGTTATATAATTTGAGCTCAGTCTCTTTTCGATGATGTACACTTGTTTGGGCCAGCGAGGTGTGGTTGAATATGGGCCGAGTAGTAACGCAATGCCAAACAGGTCAATTATGACTCTCAGGGCGGGCTCTCAAAAGATCCTCAAAAAAGGCCGGGCTCTCCAAAAAGAAAGAATAAGGACTCTTAGGCCGACATGTGGGCGCCACTGGTGTTTTCGTGCGCTTGCGTGCCGAGGGCATATTGGCGCGTATTCGAAATTCAAGCTACCTTTTCATCCCCAATCTCCCGCCCCTCCCCCACCTCTGGAATCTCAATTCCTACTCCAGTTCCCCCAAATCCCCCTTCCTGCACTCCCTGTACTCAAGCTCACTATCATGTCGCCGGCCAATGTGGATCTCCGAGCCGGAGATCCTGAGGTCTGTCCTGCCTTCGGTCGCTACGTGTTGTCGCTCAACAGTGGCATGGCGGCGCTTGACGACCAGTTTACTGGCAAAGTGCTGATGGTAACCATCTATGGCCACCAGCCTCCCGTCTCGTCGGACGACCTTGTCAAAGCTCTTGGCATTGCGCAAGGCATCCAAATAAGTGACTTGCTCATCGAAGTCCGACCGCCACCGGCTTATTTCTTCGTTAGGTTCCGGACAACTTTCGACTGCAGTCGTGTGTTCGAATCTTCCCGGCGTTTGTTCTGCGATGGTGCGCTGGTGAGCTTTGATCGATGGCACCCAGGATGGGGCTCGGTGCCCTCTGAGCTTGTGTTTTTAACAAAGCTTACCTCCCATGGCATGCCTCGATGTGCTTGGAACAGCGAGTCCATGAATGAGCTTATCAACGACCTTGGAGGTGAGCTCGTAAGTATGTTTGTTCCTCCAAACACCTGGGCTCTGACGGTTATGGCATCGATGAAGAAGCCGTCCACCATACCGAAGGTGATTGGTGTTGAGATACTAGTGCAGGAACTGGGGTTGTACTATTCGTCGCCACCAAGGCCGCCGCGGACCACGTTAGGGATGTACCTATATCAAGTGTTCGTGCATGTCGAAGGAGTGGTCAATCCATCAATCAAAGTCCTGCCGCCGCCACTGGTGCCAGGGTCCGTCGACGAGGTCCATTACAAGAGTCAACATCAGACTTTCCCCTTGTTGCTCAGAACGATGGATGGCACATGGCCTACTCCATCGCGCGGCGGAGGCAACTGCTTCTTTGGGAGAAGAGGCATGGCTGGCTGCCTGGATGTGCTCTAATTTGAGGTAACAACTGAATCTTGTCAGGTACTAGTTAAATCCGAGCTATGGGTGTGAAGCACTGATGTGCCAGTACATTTGATAGTGACCTATTCTAATTTTGTACCTGAACTTTTTTAGAAAGGGCTGTACATCAACTTAATGTGCTAGCCGAACTTATTGTGTTGTTTGTCTGTTTTCTTTGCACAGCATTCAAGGGATGAACCATTATGTACGAGTTCGTTTGTTTCAACATAGCCCTACCCGTAGTGATCCACTGCTTCCATCCTGATTGTGCCGCCTGCGTGAAATTTTTGTATGCAAGTTCAGTGTGCTATGATGTTCTATATGATTGTGTCAACTATATAAGTTTTTACTGAGCATCGACCGATGGGTCTCTCTCTTTCTCCCACACACACACACACACACACAAGTGGGACGTGTTGAATTATTTCATTGCTCGTGACAGCTTTTAATTAGGCTCCACTGTAATCTAACTTTTTTCTTAAGTTAATAATTGAGCTCGGTGACTTCAAAAAGTTGTATAGAAGCCTTGTTTGGGCCTTTCCAACGTCGCTGAATGTGGGCTGAGTAGCCATGTTAGGTTGTACTGTACTACACAGGCCTGTTTTTCAACATCAACAATGCAACTGGGCCGGTAGTTGTACACAATATCCGGGTCAACTTGTTATTCTCCGCCCCGCTGGGCTGCAAACTTTCCTAGAAGGTATGCATTAGGCTTAACAAGAAAATTAACTTTAAGAAATAATAAATGGGATGTAATTATAATAACTAGGCAGTAACTATAAAAAATGCACCAAACGCGTAATTAGTTTAAAAAATATATTATTTTTGGAATTTGGAAATTTTAATTTCATTACTTTTTGCGCGCGCAATATTTCGTTGGATTTTAACGTAATACAACTTTATTTTGAAATTATATTTAATCTAACTAGAAATTTCGGATCCCATAAAAACGTGGGAATTTTTTTAATTCTGTTTTGTGCGGTTGGTTGAAATTATTAATCGTTGTCCTAGTTAGAAAATGGGCTATACTTTTAACAAACTGTAAATGGGCTGTAGTAAATTCCATTAGAATTAAAAAATGCGTTGTACATTCTTACAAATCGCAAATGGGCTATATGTTCTCTGCCACACACTTGTGGGCCTTCTAAGTTGACGCGTCCCCTAAAAAAACTAAGTTGACCATATTCAAGGCTTTGTCAACAACACACAGTTCTGGCAACTATGGCCATTGGATGTCCATCCACCGGATGTCGTGCTTCTTCTTCAATCTTGAATATTCTTGCTTCAGCCGCCCAAAAAATGATTCCTCCCCCTGACATCTGGGCGCACCGTTTCAGAGGCTGACCTATGGGCCTACTAAGTTGAGAGTACCAAGGGATTTGTCAACTTAGTCAATATAAACGATTCTAGCTCTAGTCATCGTACGATGTCCATCCAACGGCCGTAGTGCTTCTTCAACCTCTGGTCTTCTTGCTCCAACCGCCCAAAGCAGCGCCGGTCGTGCTGCGTGCTCCTGCCTCCCATGGCCGGCTGTGATGCCGCGGAGGCCTCACCGCCCCTACTACTCCCACCGCTGGCCATGCCATCCATCTACTCACCCACACCCCCTGTTATTCTGCAGCGACGGCAGCCTCACACCATAGCCGAACCACTGAACCCTCATACTCCTCTCTGCGCGGGCTTCCACTGTCGCGTCTTCCCCGGCTCCGCATCGTCCCCTTCCTAGGCCTCGCCGTCGTCCACTGCCCTGGTGCTCTCGGCACGGCATGGTCAACGTGGTCAAGGAACGGCTTCCATCGGACGTGGACTGTACGTGGAGAGGCTGACAACTGGGTCCACGGCTGCAGCAAGGAAGTGCCTCCTTATTACGTGGAAAATAATGATTCCTCCACCTGATAGCAGGGACCCATCGGATGGGCCACCGTATTTCATGAGAAAAACATTTCCCCCTGACTGCTGGGACCCACCGGATGGCCACCGTATTGCATGAAAAAAACGTTCCCCCCACTGTCAGCTCGGACCCACCGGAAGAGCCTCCTCATTACGCACAAAAAAATGAATACTCCCCCTGCTGGTCGGGATTGGCCTGGGTGGGAAACTCACTTGTGGGCCTACTAAGTTGACGGGAATGGAGTGCTTTGTCAACTTAGTCAATATGAACGATTCTAACTCCAGTGATCGTACGATGTCCATCCAACAGTTGTAGTGCTTCTTCAACCTCTGGTCTTCTTGCTCCAGCCGCCCAAAGCAGCGCCGGTCGTGCCGCATGCTCCTGCCTCCTGTGGCCGACTGTGCTGCCACGGAGGCCTCACCACCCCCTACTATTCCCACCGCTGGCCAGGCCCTGCGGCGACGACAGCCTCACACCACAGCCGAACCACTGAACCCTCATACTCCTCTCTACGTGGGCTTCCACTACCGCGTCTTCCCCGGCTCCGCGTCGTCCCCTTCCTAGGCCTCGCCGTCGTCCACCGCCCTGGTTCTCTCGGAGCGGCATGGTCAATGTGGTCAAGGAACGGCTTCCATCAGATGGGGACTATACATGGAGAGGCTGACAGTTGGGTCCACGGCCGTAGCAAGGAAGTGCCTCCTTATTACGAGCAAAATAATTATTCCTCCACCTGACAGCGGGAACCCACCGGATGGGCCACCGTATTTCGCGAAAAAACATTTCCCCCTGACTACTGGGACCCACCAGGTACATCTTCGCACGCAAGGAAGTGCCTGACAGTCGGGACCCACCTGGTCGAAGTGTACATAGCGTTGTCATTCTGGTCGAGTGTGTACATACATACTGGTCGATGTAGAGGCACGCACGTGTCATAGTAGAGGCACGCACATAGCATGTACACATATGTACAACGGCCAGTGTGCAAGAAAGAAAATACGGCCATGTACGTACATACGGGCAGGGTCTCGAACGCCTACTCATGCATACGTACGGTCAGGGCTCGTGTACATGGCTGGGTCAGAATGGAGAAACTGCGTCATTATCATGTTCATGGGGAGCCAACTGGCTGGGTCGGAACGGAATGCGTCGTTGTGTTCATCCGGAGGGCTTGGACAGAACAGCCGATGGAAACGAGGCCTGGCGTACCACAGAACAGAGGAAACAGCCTTGTGTTCGACTGTCCACGTTCGAAACGGGATCCTGTTCATCAGGAGGGGTCTCGCGTATCGCAAAACGGAGGAAATGGACCTCCTACGGTCGAAACGGGGGTCCTGTTGATCAGGTGGGGTGTGGCGTACCGCAAAACGGAGGAAACAGACTTGTGTTGGAGCGCTACGGTCGAAACGGGGGTCCTGTTCATCGGAAGGGGTGTGGCGTACCGCAAAACGGGACTCCACGAGATACTGTTCGTCTCCACCGTCGACCCCCTCTAGCCTCCACGGGCTAATGTTCATCCACCGTCGACCTCCTCCAGCCTGCACCTACGACTGTTCATCCACGGGCTCCTGTTCATCCAGCCTCCACCGCACGCTACTCCACCGGCTACTGTTCAACCATCCCTCTCCACGGGCTCCTGTTCAACCACCCCTCGACGGGCTACTGTTCATCTAGCCCTCCACTGTCTACTGTTCATCCTGCCCTCCTCGGGATGGTCTTGTTCATCCAGCCCTCCACGGGGCCCTATTCATCCAGCCCCAACCGGCTCGATCGATCGGGGTCCTGTTCATCCAGAGGGAACACCACGGGGTCCTGTTCATCCACCCCCACCAGGAACTGTTCATCCAAACCCCCCAGCAACGCTCACTGTTCATCCAGAGGCAGCATCGATCAGCTTCAGTTAGCAGCAGTAGTGAAGGAATCGCTCGGTCGGGTTCAGTTAACAACCATCGATCGATCGCTCGGGTTTAGTAACGCATAGCCTACAGTGCAATCGCTCGGGAGTTTAGTTAGAGCCTGATGCCTCGCTTGAGTTCAGTTAGAGCCCAACGGTTCGCACCCACGCGCGTGCATGTACGAGAGAAACACGCATCGCTCGGCCCCGACCACCCACCATAAACGGGAACACCCTGATATTTTCCTCGCGCTCGCTTCTACCACGGTTTTTTCGTCATGGATGGCCCAAAGAATGTCATGCAGCCACATCTCTGGCCCGCCCAGGACGAAAAGCCCATTCTCTGTCATGATTTTTTGTCATAGAAGTAGGACCCCACCATATCTATGATGATACCTTTTTTTCACAATTATTGTCATAGAAGTGTCATAAGTATGACAGAAAAAAATTCGACCCAAAATTTCATGGATGTGTCTTTTTTTGTAGTGAAAAGGAACCCATAGTAAACGAAAAGATAGATCTAGATTCCACAAGAATTGATAAACTTGAAGATATTATTACAAACTTAGGGTCTGCCTTTTCTTACGTGAAAAATACCCCAAATCCTCCTACTACTAAAGTTGCCAAGTTTATGCATGTGCCTAAAAATAAAGGTGAATCTTCTAGTAAGGAAAATGCGGATCTCAAATCAATAAGTGTTCACCCGAACTTTTTCGCTATCATTAAGGAACCTTTTGCTACAAATGAATTTCTTGATTTCTGGCCTAGGAGTTTGATCATTAATAAAAATAAGGAAACTCCTAAGGGTTATAAGTGTTCCATTGAAGAAATACCAACCAAAGATGACAATACCTAGATCTCTTCTTGCTTTTATGCCTAGCTAGGGGCGTTAAACGATAGCGCTTGTTGGGAGGCAACCCAATTATTTTTTGTTTCTTGCTTTTTGTTTCTGTTTAGTAATAAATAATTCATCTAAATTCTGTTAGATGTGGTTTTATGTCTTGAATTAGTGTTTGTTCAAAGTAGAACCTTTGGGAAGACTTGGAGAAAGTCTTTGCGTTCTTGCTGTAAAAAACAGAAACTTTAGCGCTCACGAGATTACCTGAACTTTTTAACTGGATAGTGCTATTAGGTTGATTCTTTTTGAATATGATTAATAGACAAATTCCTCACGTCCAACAATTTATTTCAGAATTTTTGGGGTTACATAAGTTTACGTTTGATACAGATTGCTACAGACTGTTATGTTTTTGACAGATTCTGTTTTTCGTGTGTTGTTTGCTCATTTTGATGAATCTATGGCTAGTATCGGGGGGTATGAACCATAGAGAAGTTGGAATACAGTAGGTTTAACACCAATATAAATAAATAATGAGTTCATTACAGTACCTTGAAGTGGTGATTTGTTTTCTTATACTAACGGAGCTCATGAGATTTTCTGTTGAGTTTTGTGTTGTGAAGTTTTCAAGTTTTGGGTAAAGATTTGATGGATTTTGGAATAAGGAGTGGCAAGAGCCAAAGCTTGGGGATGCCCATGGAACCCCAAGGTAAAATTCAAGGACAACCAAAAGCCTATGCTTGGGGATGCCCAAGAAGGCATCCCCTCTTTCATCTTCGTCCATCGGTAACTTTACTTGAGGCCATATTTTTATTCACCACATGATATGTGTTTTGCTTGGAGTGTCTTGTATGATTTGAGTCTTTTCTTATTAGTTTACCACAATCATCCTTGATGTACACACCTTTTGGAAAGACACACATGAATCAGAAATTATTAGAATACTCTTTGTGCTTCACTTTTTTCTTTTGAGCTAGATAATTTTGCTCTAGTGCTTCACTTATATATTTTTAGAGCATGGTGGTGGTTTTTATTTTATAGAAATTATTGATCTCTCATGCTTCACTTATATCATTTTGCGAGTCCTTTATAATAGCATGGTAATTTGCTTTGTGAAAGTGCTAGTTATCGACTAGAGGGGGTGAATAGGCGATTTTTATGGAAGTCTTTAAAACACGGGGGCTTTGAAGACAAACATAAAAAATGAACCTATTGATATGCAGCGGAAGGTAGACTACACTAGACAAGCTATAGTCAAGTAAGCAATGAAGCGAAAGCACGAAGACTATCCGCAGCTAGGTAGTATGGATCGGGACAAAAGTTAGTATGAAGCCAAACAACAACAGTCTTCACACAATGAAGTCAATCAAATCAAGCAAGGAGGCAATGACTTCACGAAGAGAATCTGAAAGTAAAGAGAGGTAAAGGATAGAACCAGTTTCTTGGTGAGGACAAGAATTTGTTGGACCAGTTCCAGTTGCTGTGACAACTGTATGTCTGGTTAGGAGGCTGAGATTCAACTCAGAAGACTGCGTCTTCACCTTATTCCCCTTGAGATAAGGACACACAGTCCTCGCCCAATCACTCTAGTAAGTCTTCAAGGTAGAATTCCAAACCTTCATAGACTTTGTTCACCAGCAATCCACAATGACTCTTGGATGCTCAGAACGCGACGCCTAACCGGCTGGAGGATTCACAGTCCTCAAGTGTAACAAGTCTTCAGATCACGCAGACAGAAAGACATCAGTGATGCCTAACACTCTTTGGCTCTGGGTGTTTAGGACTTTGTCCTTGCAAGGATTTCTCTCTCAAATGCTTCAGAGGTGGGTTGCTCTCAAACGACAAAAGCCATGCACTAACTCTGAGCATCCACAAATTTATGGTGTAGGGGGTGGGCTATTTATAGCCAGGAGGCAACCCGACCTGATTTGTCTGAAATGACCCTGGGTCACTAAGGAACTGACACGTGTCCAATGATCAGATTTCAAACACACACGGCAGTTTGACTTGGGCTACAAGTAAAGCTGACTCATCCAGCTCTGGATAAGATTTGCTCTCATTGTCTTCACTTGAAGACATAGGATTTGGTTGAGCATCACTCTAGTCATTCTGACTTTGTTCACTTGGACCCCACTTAAAAGTGCGATGGTTCCATTGACTCAACAAATAAGAAAAGGAAACTATGAAACAACTATGTCTTCGTACTCCATAGTCTTCATACAATGTCTTCTCATGTCATAGTCTTCGTTGTGAATATCTTCACAAACCACCATTGTCTTCAATGTCTTCACACATTTTTGGGGGTCATCTCTGGTAGGTAAACCGAATCAGTGAGGGACTACTACCTGTGTTATCCTGCAATTCTCACAAACACATTAGTCCCTCAACCAAGTTTGTCGTTAATACTCCAAAACCAACTAGGGGTGGCACTAGATGCACTTACAATCTCCCCCTTTTTGGTGATTTATGACAAACTGGTTGAAGTTTTCAACGGGGATAAAAGTATGTGAAAGTTTAAGGATTTAAGACATTGTCCTCATAAGTAGAAAAAATGATCCCCTTGAAGATGTGCATATGCGTAGTTTTCTTTTGAAAGCAAATGCACATGGCAGGTTTTACTTTGTGGAGATCCTTTTCAACTTATGAAGACAATTCATCATGCATATAAAGATGTAGAAAAGATAATGACATGCATAATGAAAAATGGACGTCTGCGGAATGACTTCATGCGGAATTTATCATCGCATCACAAAGTAGCAGGAAACAAAGCAGACGACTATCAAGTTTAAGTGTTATAACCCAAAGAACCAAATGTATCAAAAACGAGAGTTGTAACCACTTGGCAAAAAAATATAGCAACCACCCATATGGACCCGCTTGAATACTAGCAACTCATATGCTTCTCTCCCTTTTGTCAGTAATGACCAAAAAGGATTGAAGACATAGAACATCTACTCCTTCCCATCATGAGTAGATGAAGGTGCAGGGTCGACGTTGGTGTGTGGTGGTGCAGAGGGGCCTGGTGCAGTGTCGAGACACGGCGAAGCCATCATTGGTGAAGTGGCATCGTCTTCTTCATCGATGACTATCGCAACAACAGTTGCAGTCAAAGATGAATACTCAGAATCTTCAATGGGAGGAGTCCGACACCAGCTTGCATTCTGTGGAGGCTTGGAATCAAATTTGAAGCCCTCCATGAAGTTGTCTTCGCGAAGATCGTCTTCGGAGCATAGCAGTGTGAGACTCTTCCAAGACCGTCGACAGGCTTCATGGGCAAAAAATGAGTTCTTGGTGGCAAGATTGCGAATGTGATTGACATCCAGCAAGACGCTCTGCATCTGACGCTGTAGCCATTCATGGTGTTTATCCTGTTTCTGATGTAAGGACACAAGAAGCTCTCGGTCATTGAGTATACGAGATCGGTTCCGAGGCCTTTGAGCAAAGGTGCTTTCAGTGGCTTCAATTTGAGCACGACGAGGTGCATGCATATTTCCAGCTAGAGGATAGACACGAGTAGCAGCAAGGACTCCCTCAATTGGTTGCGTGAAGCTCTGGCGATCAACGCTATGAAGATAAAGTGGCTCGTTGGAAGGCTCAAGGTAGATGGCTTCGACACACATATCAACCTCAGGCAAGAAGACAAGATGGTAGCACGCTGAGGGCTGATAGTCGATAGATGAATGATGTTTGATCAGACGCATCACCCATGGAGCATAAAACTTCAAGCCAAATAGATCAATTGCAGATGCAACAAGTTTCCTGATGAAGAAGTCGTGAGCATTGAAGCAAATTCCATTGAGAATATAGAACACCAAAGTCTTCATGGTGCCTTCAAGTTTGGCTGCAGGTGAATGTCCCTTTACTGGCCATAGAGTTCGCCTCACAATGTGATAAATTCTACGGGGCAGATACTCGAGGTCCTCGACAAAGTATTCCTTGGGATTATCTGCATCTTGGGGCAATGGCTTCATCATGCTGAGCATCTGACTCATGTTTGGCTTAGGTTTCCAAAATATACTCTCCAGAGAATTCCTGTGTAGCTGACAACCAGGTTCATAGAACTCGCCTGGAGTGGTTAGGGAAGTAAGCCCGATAATATCTTGAGCTTTGGCTTCATGAGTCACATCGCCTGTCATCCACTCAAGGACCCAAGTCTTCGGATCCCTGTTGTAGCCACAAATGTGAAGAGTGGCATAGATCTGCAGCAGAAGCTCTTTGTTCCAATGCTCTTCGTTAGTGACGAACTGCAGAAGGCCAACATCTCTGAAACAGTCTAGAGCTTCTTCCAAGTAGGGCAGTCTAGCAATGGCTTCACAATTCAGACGCATGTGAGGAAAGATTCTCCCTTGATTGTACAATACACATCAATAATAACTGCGTTGATGATAGCTCCAGAAGCGATCGGATGGGATCTTTGGCTTCGAGTAAGGGTTCTTGGCACTGTTAAAGAATGTGTTGTGTGCCCTGAAGCTATTTACACTAAACGAGCCTGGCGATGTTGCAGCACTGGGAAACCTTGGCAGTCTGGGTTTTGTCTTCTGGACCCGAGGCCTATGCTCCACATGGTATTCATATTGTGGTCCGAGAGCAGTGAGAGGGACCAGAACAGGCCATCGAACAGTGACAAGTTGGCCGCGATCAAATGCATGTTCAATACTGTGAGGCCTTGGGAGTGGAACAGTAGCTTTGGCATTGATTGTGGCTTCAAGTAGCACACAAGCTTCAGGAGCAACATTAGCTTCAGGCGCCACAGTGTCTTCAGCCATGACAACGTCATTGGCTTCAATAGTGTTGTTTGTGGCCGCCTCAATGTTTTCAACCTCCGCTTCAGTAGTAGGAGGGTCGGGCATAGACATGTTCTCCTCGAGAACAACTTCTTGAGTGACAGGGGGTGTGGCAACTCTCTCTTTTCTTCCCGTGGTTCTTGATTGTCATCGGCTGATGCGGCCGGAATGTCTTCAGCAGTTTTTGCTTCGAACTCAGAGACATTCGCAGTAGGAGTGGCTTCAGGAAACACTTCACGTGCGACTAAGCTTTGTTGCACTCCTCCTTCTGGAATGCTCGACATGGTGACTTGAGTCCTAGGCCCTTTGCGAAGCCTGCGGAATGCGGGCGACGCCTGTGGGGATGGAGTGGTCTGCACCATGTAGTCGTCGTCAAGCACCGGATTGGTGACTTGAGGGGTTAGAGTTCTGGGAGTTTCATCTTGAATGGGGGTGTCTTTTGGGGGGTGATCAGCCCATGAATCATCCTGAGTGATTGGCGTCAAAGGACGACCAATGCTGATGAGTTCGTTGTTCGTGAGAACAGGCGATGATACTGGTTGGTGCTCGATTTGAGGAAGGACTTCATCATCGGCTACATTGTCTTCACGACCAATGTCTTCAGCTGTGGTGGGGTCACCAACTGGTACTTCTTCATCTTCAGGAGATCTGTGGTAGCAGGCTCGTGAATCACGAGACGACGCTCTTGGCTCGTGGAGGCAGGACGGGCAACAAAAATTGGCTCGACCACAAGAGGCTCAGAGGCCGCAGCACGCTCTTTCTTTGAAGTGTTTTTCAGTTTCTTCTATGACGGAGCATCATCAGAATCATGCTTATGCTTGTGCTTCCTGGCATCAGCTTCAGCTGCCCTTGTCTTCTTGAGTTCTGAAGCTGTTGTGGGGACCTTAGGCTTCGAGCCTGTCATGCTGGCAGGGAAGACAATGCGAGGTTCTTCCTACCTTGGTGTTTCAGTTCGGACCGCAGCAGACTTCTTCTTCTGTTTGGCAGCCATTCTGGGGTCGATACCAGGGCGCCCTAGTGCCTTACGCTTCTCTGCCTCATTGTGTTCTTGAACACATTTCTCTGTGAAGTATTTCATCCGCCCTCTTGAACCTTTTGCTTCTTCACGTTTCTTGTGAAACTGTTCCTTGAGTTCATGCAACATCTTCTTGAAGCTTTGAACATCATCCACGCTGAGTTTTGCCATGTGCTTCTTGAATTGTGCCTTCTCAAAATCAATTTTGTTCTTCAGCTCGACAATCTTCTGAACCAAGGCCAACTCATTAGCAATGGCTCCGTGGAAGGTGACGCTGATGTCAACTGGCAGTTGAAGATCATCAATGCTGAGACTCGGGTCAGAAAACCATTCGTTGATGAAGTGGTTCATAATATCCACATCAAAGAGGGGCAGATCGTTGAAGATCTCCGCCTCTTGCTTGCTCTTGATCAGCAGCTCAAGGACATGATCACCAAGATCTTCGTCGCTTGACAGATTAATGGTTTCGTCTTTGTTCCGTAGAACAGCAGCTGGAGTGAGTTCATGCCCAGAAATTTTCTTGGGCTTCTTGGTTTTCTTTGTCTTCTCGGCCTTCTTGGAGACACGAGACAGATCCTCAGAATGCACACTTGGTTCAGGAGGTGCAGTGGCCAATGGCTTCATGTGTGAAGCTTTGAGTGCAGCAGAGGGCTTCGAAGCTTTTGACTTCTTTGGCTTCTGCGATTTAGGTGGAGCTGGCGCTTCATCAGAATCTGCGTCATCAGTTGTGTGATCCACCGTAGCCCCCTGTACAGCAATATGAGTGATGAGGCCTTAGAGGTTGTAGAAGGGGCCGATTTCATTGGGATTGGTATTGCGGGTACCATCAGCCCTTGGAGCAGGTGGACCAGGGTTGAAATTGAGTCCAAGGTCCTTCTTGTTCTTCTTTGCTAACTCTTTTGCAAACTTATAGTTGCGCTTGAAGAGATTGTCATCACGACACCACAACAAAGATGATGGGTCGGCGTTTTCGGGCTGTGGCCCTTGGAGCATGCACGGATAGAAACCTTGAGCAAATGGCTTTGGGCTTGGACTTGGGATGCATATTTCTGTATGGAATATCTCCCCAGGGGCCCTTGATGGCATTCTTTTCAGCATATTCAGCAGTCACAAATCTGTACATGAACCATTGCTCTGCCCAATATATTCGAATCCATTGGATTCGGGTCTTGCGCTCGCCATAGGTTTCTTCAGGATCTGTCTTGTATTGCTCAAACAGATTTGGAGGCAGATCCTTGGCTGTATCTCCACGGCACTGCCTGCCACCCTTCCTTACAGACTTGTCCATGGCCACTGGATTCAGACTGAACGGCTTCAAGACTGTAACTGGCTTCCTCTTGCTGGTCAAACAGGATCTGGCTTCGGGAGAGTTGATGTGACGCTGCAAAAACTCTGCAAATGAATACAGACTATGAGAACCTAGGGATTCTCCCACGGACATGTACCTATGACAGCATTAAGGTGCGAGGGAAGGGGAAGAGGTCATATGCATTCTCTGAAGATTTTGAAGATAAATCAGTTTGAAGACATTGACCTCATAGTGCGAAGACATTCACTTATTTGAAGAGAGTCGGTTCCAAATTTGTACGAATCCATGAGGAATCTAACTAGTTGTGAAGCATAAGTGAATATAGTTGGCATGATATGGGATGAAGACATGGACCGATCCATATATGAAAGTGAAGAAACTACTTTTGGATGAAGTGAATCGATTTAACGGATCAAAAAGGCAGTAAAAAGAAGTTTTAATTACCGCTTGACGAACTGCTAGACAAGATGGAGAGAGAGGCCGAGCAGTTCAATCTCTCGTGCCCTAACTTAGCAACGGAAGACACCTACGGCAGCGGCGGAGAGGACGAGGTCCGCGGCCGGCGTGAGGACGGCGTGGAAGATGTTGCGGCAGCTAAGCGCTTCATCTCCGGCATCGATGCAAGCTAGCGGAGGCGCTAGGGTTTTGGTGCGAGGAGAAGAGGTGGAAGAAGAGATAATGACCGCGGTGAGGTGTGTATTTATAAGGACGGAGATGACACAACGTTATTACGCAGGTGCCCCTGGTGGTTCACATCTGAAGGACATGTGGCACGCATGCAACTCATTGAAAAAATTTCCATGTTCCCACGCACGCCAGGATTGTCGGGTGGTCGTTCCGGCTTCTCCGGTATTTAGGCAAAAAGGATATGGCATTAAAACAGATTTAAACGTTTGTGTCTTTGTCTTCATCTGACAAGGACTCAGAGAAGACAAATGACAGGTTTCAATAGAATGCATATGATTTGGATTGATAGACTCTGAGGTAGAAGCATAGAGGGGGTTAGGGTCTGATCACATTCACTTAGATTAAAAGATTCAAGCAAGAAGACATATCTATAAGTGAATGTTGTAGAGGACAGAACACAAATATATGTATATATCAGTATGAGACTAAATCAACATTGTGAGGGTAAACTCGAAAACAAATCAATGTTGAAGATAAACCAAATGCGAAGACTATGCAATTGTGACGCTAATAAAAACACTTCAAATAAGAATTTGGTGGTGGCGTTACCCACCATATAGGAAGTATTAGGCCCAAACACGGCGCACAATTACCGTGGCACTCTGAAGTCAAATTCCACATTAATGTATTCACACTTAGAGTGTATGCCTTCATTGATTGAAGATATACGTTACTTCGTATGTTGCACATCTAAGTCATCAACATGCATAAGCGTTAGGATGTGTGTCCAATCACAGGACATTTGAGGATTCTAGGATATTTAGCTCACACCACAACTTGCAAAACCTTTTCTCATCCAAGGGATTTGTGAAGATATCTGCCAATTGCTCTTCCGTGTTGACGTGAATGATATCAATATCTTCCTTCATGACATGATCTCTGAGAAAGTGATGATGGATCTGAATGTGTTTTTGTCTTCGAATGCTGAACTGGGTTGTTGGCAATCTTGATGGCGCTTTCGTTCTTGCAGTAGAGTGGCACTTGCTTCAGATGGATGCCATAGTCCCTGAGAGTTTGCTTCATCCATAGAAGTTGAGCACAGCAAGATCCAGCAACAATGCATTCAGATTCAGCAGTGGAGAGAGACACATAGTTCTGCTTCTTTGAAGACCAATAGACAAGAGATCGTCCAAGAAAGTGACATGTGCCTGATGTAGACTTGCAATCAACCTTGTCACCAGCATAATCAGCATCTGAGAATCCAACTACATCAAACTCTGAGCCCTTTGGATACAATAATCCTAGTGTTGGGATGTAAGCCAAATATCAAAGAATTCGCTTCACAGCTAGGTGATGCGAATCCTTTGGTGCCGCTTGGAATCGGGCACACATGCAAACGCTAAGCATTATATCTGTCCTAGATGCACACAAGTAGAGTAAAGAACCAATCATGGAGCGGTATACCTTTTGATCGAACTCTTTACCATTGTCAAAGGGACCCAGATGACTTTTGGTTGGCATTTGCGTCGTGTATCCTTTGCAGTCTTGCATTCCAAACTTCTTCAGGTAATCTTTGAGGTATTTCTCTTGAGATATGAAGATGTTGTTGCTCTGCTGATGGATTTGAAGACCAAGGAAGAACTTTAGCTCACCCGTCATGGACATCTGATATTGCTCTTGCATCATGTGCCCAAACTCATCACTGTATCTTTTGTCAGTGTAACCGAAGATAATGTCATCCACATAGATCTAGCACACAAATAGTTCTCCATCGTATGTCTTCATACAGAGAGTGGGATCCAGGGAACCAGGTTTGAAGCCTTTGCCCTTCAAGAAGTCTTTGAGTGTGTCATACCAAGCACAAGCGGCTTGTTTGAGGCCATATAGTGCCTCGTTGAGCTTGTATACCATTCATGATGTTTTGGATCTTCAAAGCCAGGTGGTTGTGCACCATACACTTCTTCTTCAATCTTGCCAATGAGAAAGGCACTCTTCACATCCATTTGGTACAGGAGGATATTGTGATGGTTGGCATAGGCTAGCACTATGTGAATGGCTTCAAGCCTAGCCACCGGAGCAAATGTTTCATCGAAGTCAATCCCTTCAACTTGAGTGTATACTTGAGCAACGAGACGAGCCTTGTTTCTGACAACTTGACCATGCTCATCTTGTTTGTTGCGATAGATCCATTTTCTGCCTATGATATTGTGCTTGCGAGGATCAGGATGCTTGACCAGTTCCCATACATTGTCCAGCTTGAACTGCTGAAGCTCTTCTTGCATAGCTTGAATCAATTCAGGTTCCATGAAGGCTTCAACAACTTTCTTGGGTTCAGATATAGAGACAAATACAAAGTGCCCACAAAAATTTGCTCGATGTGTTGCTCTTGAACGAGTGAGTGGACTAGGTGCATTGATGCTATCAATTATCTTCTCAATCTATACTTCAGTTTCAACACGAGGATGGACTGGATGAAGATTTTGCCCTTGCTGATCATTGTCTTCGTCTTCAACATTGGCTTCAGGCTAAGCAGTGTCTTCAGGTTGACTTGGCACAAAAATGATAAGTTCTTCTTCATCCTGTGCCTCTGAAGGTATGATTTCTCCAGTACCCATAAGCTTGATGGATTCACATGGAGAGACTTCATCTAGCATACTTGGCAGGTGCTCTCTTTGCGAGCCGTTAGTTTCATCGAACCGCACATACACAGTTTCAACCACTTTATAGTGAAACAGGTTGAAGACTCTGTAGGAGTGTGAATCCTTTCCGTAACCAAGCATAAAACCTTCATGTGCTTTCGGTGCAAATTTTGAAGTGTGATGCGGATCCTTGATCCAGCACCTAGCACCAAATACTCTGAAGTAGCTTATGTTTGGCTTCTTACTAGTTAGTAGCTCATATGATATCTTCTTTAGAAGCTTGTGAAGATAAACACGGTTGATGATGTGGCATGCAGTATCAATAGCTTCAGGCCAGAACTTCTTTGGAGTCTTGTATTCATCAAGCATTGTCCGAGCCATCTCAATGAGTGTTCTGTTCTTGTGGTCCACGATGCCATTCTGCTGAGGTGTGTATGGAGCTGAGAACTCATGAGTGATGCCCAATGTATCAAGATAAGTTTCGAGGCATGTGTTCTTGAACTCTGTTCCATTGTCACTTCTGATGTGCTTGATCTTGATGCCATAGTTCATCATGGCACGATTGGCAAATCATCTAAAGACATCCTGCACTTCAGTCTTGTAGAGAATTATATGCACCCAAGTATATCTTGAGTAATCATCAACAATGACGAAGCCATATAGGCAAGCAGTGGTAGTGAGAGTAGAGTAGTGAGTAGGGCCAAATAAGTCCATGTGAAGCAACTCGCATGCAGTATCAATAGCTTCAAGCCATAACTTCTTTGGAGTCTTGTATTCATCAAGCATTGTCCGAGTCATCTCAATGAGTGTTCTGTTCTGGCGCTCCATGATGCCATTCTGCTAAGGTGTGTATGGAGCTGAGAACTCATGAGTGATGCCCAATGTATCAAGATAAGTTTCGAGGCCTGTGTTCTATAACCCTGTTCCATTGTCACTTCTGATGTGCTTGATCTTGATGCCATAGTTTGTCATGGCACGATTGGCAAATCATCTAAAGACATCCTGCACTTCAGTCTTGTAGAGAATTATATGCACCCAAGTATATCTTGAGTAATCATCAACAGTGACGAAGCCATATAGGCAAGCAGTGGTAGTGAGAGTATAGTGGTGAGTAGGGCCAAATAAGTCCATGTGAAGCAGCTCGAAGGGTTGAGAAGTCGTCATTATCGTCTTTGATGGATATTTGGCCCTTGTCATCTTTCCAGCTTCGCAGGCACCACACAGATGATCCTTCTTGAACTTGACGCCCTTGATGCCTACGACGTGTTTCTTCTTCGCGAGAGTGTATAAGTTCCTCATGCCAGCATGCCCTAGCCTCCGATGCCAGAGCCAGTACTCTGAAGCTTTTGCTAGAAGACACATGGCCAATTGTGGTCCTGCTGAGAAATCAACCATGTACAGATCATCTTTTGGTACCCTTCAAATACTAGAGATTTGTCAGATTCCATAAGCACAAGGCAACGATATTTTCCAATATTACTACCATATTCAGATCACAAAGCATTCAGACAGACATTAAGTTAAAACAAAGGGATTCAACAAGCATCACTTTATCCATGTGCTGATCCTTTGAGATTGAAACTCTACCTAGACCCAATACCTTTCTTTTACCAGTGTCAGCAAATGTGATGTGACTCTTTTCAGATGGACGTAAGGTTGAGTCCATGAGAAGACTTCGATCACCAGTCATGTGGTTAGTGCATCCACAGTCCATAATCCATTCAAAAGCCTTTGGTATCGCACCCTATAGTGCAGTTAGGGGGATAGGCTTCTGTCGGATCACGGTTCCGGCAAAACCCTCAAAGTTCGAACACTGGGGTGCGCGCGAATATCTCCCCCCTACCGATCCACGTCCTAACTTAGCTAAGGTCTTACGAACTAACTCGACGAACTCGCAACACAAACGACACAAGATTTATACTGGTTCGGGCCACTGTTGTGGTGTAATACCCCACTCCAGTGTGGTGGTGGTGGATTGCCTCTCGGGCTGAGGATGAACAGTACAAGGGGAAGAACAGCCTCCTGAGGAGAGGTGTTCTTGTGCTTGGTGGATGTGATTGTGGGGATGAACTAGTTCTAGTCTAAGATGAGGTCGCCCTCTAGCTATGGTGGTGGCTAGTCCTATTTATAGTGGCCTTGGTCCTCTTCCCAAATATTGAGCGGGAAGGGATCCAACAATGGCCAATTTGAAGGGGGGCAACTAGTACAAGCTATCCTAACAAAAGCAGTCTTCGTGTGCCAAAGGCTCTGGTGCTGACACCATCTTGGGCTCCATGGTGACCTCTGTCTTGCCGTTCTTCTGGTCTTGGTCTCGTTGCACCAATATGGAAACCTTTGCTTGATGCCTCGGTACTCCGCGCCTGCTCCCTTAGCACCAAAGAGGAAACAGGGACACTGTGCGCGCTGGCGCCCGCCTGGCCTTGGTCGTCATGGCTCATGTCAGTGGAACCTCTCGAGGTTTGCCTGTCCTTGAACTCTCCGCCCCTCGCGAGCCAGCCTAATGAGGCCGCTCCTGAGAAGGTCTTGTGTTGTCCGCCTCGTGAGGCTTGGCCCCTCGCGAGGGTCTCGAGTCTTTGCTGGTGAAGATGGGCCATACGGGCTCACTCGCAGAGCCACGCCATGGGCCGCAGGCAGGCAAGTCTGGGGACCCCCATTCCTAGAACGCCGACAATAGCCCCCGGGCCCAAGGCGCGCTCGGGCTTGGCTTCGAGGTGAAGCCAAAGGCCAAGTGCGGAGCACCGTTGGCCCCAATATCCTGTGACCTTGGTCGACGCGTGGCGGTTGATTGGACGCGGGCGCCTCCGCTTCCCCACGCTGCCTTGATACCCGCTTGGCTAGACGGCCACCACGGTCTACACGGTTATTCTTCCATCGCCTACGTCATTCACCTCCAATTCCTCTGCTTCCCCCCGGACTCCGCTCCTCTTTCCAATCTGATCTTAGCTCTGCTCACTCCATCGCCATGGCCCCGATGCAAAAAGATAAGGGGGAGAAGCCCCTGTCTTCGTCTAGTGCGCCCCCGGCCGCCGAGCCCGCAGTTGGCTGTCCGCTGGTACTCAACGATGAGGCTATGGGCAAGGTGTGTCCCATGCTCGCCTCTAGCTTCAACGAGTGGGGAAAATGGTGGCTTGGCCTGCATCTCGCGCTCGCATTGACCGGGCGGCAACTGAGGTCCCCTTCTTCATCGACGCCCTTTGGGCCGGCTTGGTCCCTCCTTTCTCCGCCTTCTTCAATGATGTGCTTCCGCATTATCAGATCCACATGCTGCACCTTGATCCTCTATCAGTGACCCTCCTCACCGTCTTCGCCTTTGTTTGCGAGGCCATGGTAGGAATTGTTCCTTCTATGGCCCTTTTCCGCCACTTCTTCTCGCTGCATTTGATTGACCCCCGCCAGAGCTCAGGGTGCCTGAGCTTTCAGGTCGGCAACGACCGGCGACGGGATCGACTTCGAACTTCCACCACCCACGAGCGAGCTACGGGCACGGTGGGTGTTTGTTGATGCCGGAGTACTCAGCCCCCTTCTCTCATCTTCGTCAGGGCCCTCCATTCCTAACTCCAGTTGGTGCCACTGGAGGCTCGTCGATCCGCGCCTTGTCCCCGTCTACCTCAGGTCGAGGTGGTTCAAAGACCTTGGCGTGACTGCGCCTATGGTGTTGAAGGAGTTCGTCCGACGCCGAATCGCTCCGCTTCAGCGCCACTCCCGGCCGATGTGGGCCTTGCTTAACAGCCAGGACCACATGAGGCTTCAGAAGTCTGGGCTCCCCCTTGAGGCGCAGCGAACGATGCTCGAGGTCCTGACGGGCGTCCCGTTGCCGGACGACTTGCCGAGAAGGAGTTGCCTTTTATACCGCTGCTTGAACAAGATGACATTCATGGAGCAGATGCCCTCCTTCGATGAGTGAGGGCTGCGCCCAGTTGGCCTCGTGGGGCCTCGTGAGAACCCCATCATCGTGGTCCCTCTCCTTGACGCTGGCGTCGAGCTCGCCCCAAGTGTGGATGCAGGGGACGAGCACCGCTGGGGGCCAATAGTGTAGGAGCCGAGATGCTGATGCCACCCAGGTCCTCCGAGGCGTCGGCCTCGGGGACTCATGACCCTTGCCCTGGGGTGGCGGTTGAAGGGGCGATGCAGCTCGCGTCTCCCGAGGCCGGGGCTCCTGAGGCCTCGGCAAGTCACTGTGAGGCAGAGTCGGATAGCTCCCCTCAGCTTGGCGCTTCTGAGGCTGCCCCCGCGAGCACTTCTCCAGCTACGCCTTGTGTCAGCCGCCATGTACATCGCTTCGCCGGCTTTGCGTGGACTTCGAAGAACTCCACAAGAGGAAGGGGTCCCCGAGCTGCAGCAGCGGCACCTTCGGGCCGTTAAAACGGAGGAAGTACATCACCGTTGATGAGGAAGTACCTCATCTTGGTGATCTTATACGTGTTGCTTTCCTTCTTGAAGATTGTCTCCTCAGGACCCCTTCTGCCGAGGCCGTGAAATCTCCTGAGAAGCAGCTTTCTCTCGTCGTGCTTAACCTGCAAAACTCGAGAGCCGCAAGCTCGTGTGCTGCCCACGGCGTGGGGTTAACCATGGGAGTCGGCCCGTCGTCAAGGTGTCTTGAGCTCTTGCCTTCGTCGTCCCTTCTTCGCGGCCTTGCTTGGAGCAGAGAGAGCGTACCAAGGGCTCCTCCCCTGGTCATGGCCGGCGACTGGTTGGCCTCGATACTTGGGTCCTCTTCTAGCAGCTGGCCTTCACTCGTTCGGGCCCCTTGCAAGGCCCGACCAGCAAATGGGCGGGCACCAGCCCCCTGCTGGAAGGGGGTGAGTCGCTTCTGGCACCATCCGCGGTCCCCGTGGAGGGGGACGGAGTTAGCAGGATGCTTGAGTCGGCGTGAGAAGGGAGCGTCGTCTGCTGCAAGCTCTTTCGGGAGGCAATGTGCGCGATGAACCGGTTTGGTGAGGAACTCAAGGATGTGGACGCGTGCCTCGTGGCCGAGGGCCTTCGGCTGGTGGAGGCGCAGCGTAAGCTAAAGGTGGCCATCAACCTCGGGCGCCACCAGCGCGAGCTTGATAATGCGAAGGCCAAGGCATCCATCGTGACCTTGCATGAAGCCTGCTCCTGAGACTTGGAAGAAGCTCGGGAAGCTAACCGCCGCCGCGAGGCCATGGAGGAACGCTCGCGGGAGCTCCAAGCCTGGAACGCCTCCTTGGAGTAGCAGGTGGAGGCGCATAAAGCCATCATGGCATCAATGAGAGGGACGCCCGTCGAAGAGGAAGAGGTCCGGAGGCGCGAGGAAGCATTGGCGCTGGAAGCCGTGGAGCACAGCCTCGAACTTGAGCGGCTGGAGACGAGGGAGTGTCAAGTTGCCCAAGCGGATGATGCCGTTGGCGCGCACGAGGCCAGGGCCCAGGAGGAGGTCGATCGTCGGCTGGCCGAGGCTCGCACGGGTCTTGAGGATAAGTTCGACCTGAAGTTGAAGCTCCTAGAGGCTGATGCTGTAGGTAGGACCGCTGCCCTCAAGTCTAGGTTGGTCGAGGTGGAGCGGTGCGAGGAGGCCGCCACAGCCGCCCTGGCCTCAGCACAGGCTGAGCTGGCCTCCGCCTGCGCTGAGTTGATCCCTCTTCGGTGGCGGGTTGCCGACGCCGAGTCTGTTGCGGAGCAGAACAGGGAAGAAGTCCTTCAACGGCGGACGTTGGAGCGCGTGCACGCTCCCATGCTCCAGGACCTCAGGAACAGGGCCAACTCCGCCCTTTGCCATATCTGTGATGAGAATGCTCCTCATCCCCATGCTGACGACTATGCCAGCCACCTCCGCTTCTTTGCAGACGTGGTGACATGCCTGCAGAACCGTTTCGAGAGGGCTCGCCAGCTTGTTGAAGAGAGCAGTCACAGCCTGCTCGGGCCTGCCTTCTCCCGTGTCTTCAGCCTTCTCCAGAATGCTGACCTCAACTTCGATTTCGACGCTGCCATTGCCCCCGTACCTGAATCCATTCAGGGTGAACTAGCACGGTGGGTTGAAGACAACGTGGATGCGCTGGTCAGGGCCTCCACTTCTGACGATGATGGGGTGGTTGTCGGTGTCAAAACCGGCGGATCTCGGGTAGGGGGTCCCGAACTGTGCGTCTAGGCGGATGGTAACAGGAGGCAGGGGACACGATGTTTTACCCAGGTTCGGGCCCTCTTGATGGAGGTAAAACCCTACGTCCTGCTTGATTAATATTGATGATATGGGTAGTACAAGAGTAGATCTACCATGAGATCAAGGAGGCTAAACCCTAGAAGCTAGCCTATGGTATGATTGTTGTTCATCCTACGGACTAAAACCCTCCGATTTATATAGACACCGGAGAGGTCTAGGGTTACACAGAGTCGGTTACAATGGTAGGAGATCTACATATATGTATCGCCAAGCTTTCCTTCCACGCCAAGGAAAGTCCCTTCCAGACACGGGACGAAGTCTTCAATCTTGTATCTTCATAGTCCAGGAGTCCGGCCAAAGGTATAGTCCGGCTATCTGGACACCCCCTAATCCAGGACTCCCTCAGTGGTAGTCACGGCGGGCGAAGGCGATGTGGTCGATGATGGCGATGGCGGCACTGAGGGAGGTGATGATAACGCCAATGATGATGGCAGTGATGCCAGCGACACGTCCAAGGGCGATCCTAGGGGCGCGGCGAGCGACCTGTTCGATTGATTCCGCGCTTCTCACCTGTTTTCCCTGCACGTGGAAGCTCGAGCGCGGCCCTAGAGGTTGTAACAACATTTTGGGAGGGGGAGCCCCTCATGTAAGCATACTACTACCTCTATCCCTTTATGTTGAATTGAATATGTGTCTTCACGAACTAACGTATGCTGGGGCAAGGTTGCTATTGCAGCTTACCTTAGCCTGGATGAGACAAAGACCGGCTCAAGAGATTGTGAGTTTCTGGGAAGGTCCTGAGGAATTCGTCGACACGCCCGAGGGGGCCGCGAGATAAGCGAGCGCCTGCCGCGGCGCGACACGTGCGTGGCTCATGTGCTTCATGCCCAGCCCCTCTCATGAGGTGCCCGCGAGAAGGGAGCAATAGGGGCGAACTCTGAAATAAGGCAAGAACTAGACTGCGAGAAATAGCTCGAACGAGAAAAAGGCATCCCCCCGCGCACATCAAACGAAAATTCAACTTCAACTTAAATTCAAATCCAGAAGGCAGGGTTATAGGGAAGAGATCCAAAGAAAATGGCCGCTTCTGGCGCCTAGTCTAGTCTTCAACGTCTTCTCACCAGCGCGAAGCTAAGTGCTGCCACTGGGCGTGGGAGGGAGCCCCCGAGGCCCGAGGGTGGCACTCCTGAGACTCCGGGGCGTGTACAGCCCCACTCATTCTCACGTGAGAGTGTCATGGGCGGTGATGTTCACAGGCGTGAGCCTTACTTCATATCGCCTGACGAGGGCCCCGCCATGCGCCACCCCCTACCACCGTCGGGAGGACCGGAGACCAGGACGGCCCAACGAGGGTAGAGGGGATGCCAGCGGCGCCCTCGGCGACCACGGGTCCTCTGCCGGGGGAAGGGTCGCTCGCGCCACCTCAGCAGAGGACCCACCTCCGGGCGTTGCCTTGCTCCGTGCGATGCGGGGAGGGGCCTTGCTCCTGGCCCCTCCCACGCAGCCCCCAGTGAGCCTCTTCTAGCGAGACGGATACCACCACGCCGGAACCATCGCCTGGTGATGTGACATGGTTCACTTGCGATTCATGGTTTGCGTAAGCCCGCCCCTGGGAGATTAGTGGTACCCTGTAGCTGTTGTCGATGGCGCGGTTGGCAGGGCGGCTCCTGGAAGGCCTCAGCTCGTAGCGCCTCTTCTTCCCAACCTGGCTCAAGGAACGAGCTGGGGTCATCTTCTGGCGCATACTCCTGGTTCATCATGCGCGGCACATAGGCCTCCGGGGCCCTTGCTCCAAAGGCCTTGCCGTAGTGCCCCATGCTCCATGTCGCCTGGCTCAAGACGTCGTCCTGAGGATGGTGGGGTAGCGGCTCACCAGGGCCGTGTGCGGTGACGCTCGTGCCCGCACCCATCCGAGGTGGTGCGGGTGCGAGGGGGCGCCCTCCGCCGTGGACCGTGCTGATGTCGACGATGCTCCCGGGTGCACTTGGGGTACGTGGGCCCGGCGAGGCCCGTTGTGGGATCCTGCCGCTGCCTAGGGCATGAGTTGGTAGCAGAAGGGCGGTGCTCCCGTGGCCTCCGCGTCCAGTAGCTCGGCGACGCGTTCCAGCATGCATCCCGTCCGCTCTAAATCAGTCGGCACCGCAGCATCTCCCGTGCTACCATGAGCACGACCCGCATGTTCGCCTGCTCCCTCCTAGTGTGCGGCGCCGTCGCCACAGCATGACTTGCAGCCCTTGCAGCAGCTCGCGTCTATCGGGAAGTAAGAGCAGAGGGTGAGTGACCGCGCCGCCCACGCCCCACGGTGTTTGGTGGTGCGCGTGCCACCTGAGGCATGGGGTTGTGGTCTTCCTGGGCTGGTAGTGTCGTCCGGGCTGGCCAGGCTGCCTAGATGTCGGCGTTGGTCCTCGAGTCACCTAACATCGGAGCCGCGGGGCACCAGGGATCAACGAGCGGATCGGCTAATGGGAGGAGATCCCCGGCGCACCCCTACCTGGCGCGCCAAATGTCAGATCACGGGTTCCGGCAAAACCCTCAAGGTTCGAATACTAGGGTGTGTGCGAAGATCTCCCCCTACCGATCCACGTCCTAACTCAGCTAAGGTCTTATGAACTAACTCGACGAACTCGCAACACAAAGGACAAAAGATGTATACTGGTTCGGGCCACCATTGTGGTGTAATACCCTACTCCAATGTGGTGGTGGTGGATTTCCTCTCGGGCTGAGGATGAACAGTACAGGGGGAAGAACAACCTCTTGAGGAGAGGTGTTCTTGTGTTTGGTGGATGTGATTCTGGGGATGAACTAGTTCTAGTCTAAGATGAGTTCACCCTCTAGGTATGGCTGTGGCTAGTCCTATTTATAGTGGCCTTGGCCCTCTTCCAAAAGATTGAGCGAGAAGGGATCCTACAATGACTAATTTGAAGGGGGACAACTAGTACAAGCTATCCTGACAAAAGCAGTCTTCGCCTGCCAAAGGCTCTGGTGGTGACGTCGTCTTGGGCTCCACGGTGACCTCCGTCTTGCCGTCCTTCTGGTCTTGGTCTCGTTGCACCAATATAGAAACCTTTGCTTGACGCCTCAGTACTCCGCGCCTGCGCCTGCTCCCTTAGCACCGAAGAGGAACACAAGGACACTATGCACGCTTGCGCCCGCCTGGCCTTGGTCGTCATGGCTCACGTCACTGGAACCTCGCGAGGTTTGCCTGGCCTTGACCTCTCCACCCCACACGAGCCAGCCTGATGAGGCCGCTCCTGAGGAGGTCTTGTGTCGTCCGCCACGCAAGGCTTGGCCCATCGCGAGGGTCTTGAGTCTTTGCTGGTGAATATGAGCCATACGGGCCCGCTTGCAGAGCTACGCCGTGGGCCGCAGGCATGCAAGTCTGGGGACCCCCATCCCCAGAACGCCGACAGCTTCACCAAGGGAAATGTGAAGCATAAACATTTGACGAACAAGTGGATTATGAAAGTTCAGATCCTGGTTAGGGTAGATAGATGAGTGTCAAGAAAACCAGGAACAAAATATATAGGAAGACCATTTGGGCATTTTATCTTGCGCCCCACAAGATGTTTAGGTCCCCAGCAATAGCATCTGACGCCTTTGATATCCGGCTGGAGACCCTTCCCTGCAAAAGAGAGTTAAGTTTTCTTAACCACCCACATTTTCTAGGGTGGCTTCGAAGCAATGAGTCTAAGTGCAGCATCTGAGAACTTTGGCTTTGGAGCCCTAGCAAACAGTCTTGCAGGAGGTGAATAATACTCATAAGAATAAGCAGAGTAGTTCTTCGTCTTATGAACATGGTGGTTTGATGAAACATGCTCATATTCATAGGCCTGAGTATGGTTTCCCTGCAAAACATTTGTGTTAGGGTGACTCTGGTGAGTCCTCTGTCTGCATGAAGCCTTTGGACCATATGAAGCCTTTGGTCTGGGGTTTGTCTTCTTCCCATGTGGTGTCATGATGACATTTACCTGAAGATTTTCAAGAAAACTCTTGGGGACCCAGATCTTTTTCAAAGGTGGTCCATTCCTGCAGTTAGTACCAATATACCTGGCAAACACTTCACCATTCTGATTCTTGAACAGTTTATAGTTTGCATCAAGGATTCATCAATGATAATCGGGTTAATACAAGTGAAGCCAGATAAAGTGGATGGATCCACTGAAGGTCCCTTTGCATCAACCCATGTGGTTTTGGGGTACTGCCCAGGCTTCCAATAGGAACCATCAACATTCATTTTCCTCCCAAACCCAACACCCTCTTTCCTAGGGTTTCGGTTTAGAATCTGTTTCTTGAGGACATCACATAGTGTTTGATGCCCTTTGAGACTTTTGTACATTCATGTCTCAAGCAATGTCTTCAACCTGGCATTCTCATCAGCAATAGTAGTGGTATCGTCAGCAGAGGGGTTAGTTACCACATCAGTAGTTGAAGATATTACAACAGTAGTAGCAGTAGAACATCTAGCAACAAAAGCAGCATTATCATGCTCAAGACATTTTAGACATGGTGGTTCAAATCCTTCCTGAGCGGAATTGATTTGTTGAGTGCGGAGTGACTCGTTCTCCTTTTGAAGAAATTCATGAGCGGATCTCAAGTTCTCAAGATCTTGCTTCCTTTGAAGATAATCATAGGAGAGCTTTTCATGAGTAGTTGAGAGCGTTTCATGACGACTTTCAAGTTCCTCGTACTAAACATGAAGACTTTTAATGTCTTCAATTAAGGACTGAATTTGATTCATTTCCGCGTCCAACAGGTCATCACTTTTGTGTAGGAACTTTTGAATATGTTCCATAGCATTCTGTTGCTTGGTTGCAATTTTAGCAAGTGTTCTGTAGCTAGGTTTAGATTCAAATTCAGAGTCATCTTCACTTGATGTTTGAAAGTAAGCATCGCGTGAGTTTACCTTGCCACCACGTGCCATGAAGCAGTAGGTAGGAGAAGATGGCTCGGGTTTGGGAGTCATTGTTTTGAGAGACTCCTTGAATTCGAGGAACCATGGGTCCTGACATGTTCGATGGCCTTCATAGACGTCAGAGATCCGGTCCCATATAAGCTTTGCATTGCATAGATGCATGACGCACCTGAACTCGTCTCTTGACAGACATGAGCATATAACAGCCTTCACCTTTGTATCGAGAAGGATATACTTCTGAATATCTCCAGCATGCGCCATCTTGCATAAATCGGTGAGACTGATCTCCGTAACAGCCCAAAGCTCACTGTCCATAGCTAGAAGGCGCTTCTCATCATAGCCTTCCATCTGGGATAATCATGTCTAACGAACATGGGGCACGTAGCGGAGACCTTGATTGTCCCTGCAGTCGACATAGCTAAAACTACATGTGCTTAAACTGAATCACACAGAACAAGGGAGCATCTTGCTCTGATACCAATTGAAAGTGCTAGTTATCGACTAGAGGGGGTGAATAGGCGATTTTATGAAAGTCTTCAAAACACGGGGGCTTTGAAGACAAACATAAAAAAATGAACCTATTGATATGCAACGGAAGTTGGACTACACTAGACAAGCTATAGTCAAGTAAGCAATGAAGTGAAAGCACGAAGACTATCAGCAGCTTGGTAGTATGGATCAGGATGGAAGATAGTATGAGGCCAAACAACAACAATCTTCACACAATGAAGTCAATCAGATCAAGCAAGCAGGAAATGACTTCACGAAGACAAACTGAAAGTAAAGAGAGGTAAAGGATAGAACCAGTTGCTTGCTGAGGACAAGGATTTGTTGGACTAGTTCTAGTTGCTATGACAATTGTACGTCTGGTTAGGGAGGCTAAGATTCAACTCAGAAGACCGCGTCTTCACATTATTCCCCTTGAGCTAAGGACACACAGTCCTCACCCAATCACTCTGGTAAATCTTCAAGGTACACTTCCAAAACTTCATAGACTTCATTCAGCGACAATCCACAATTACTCTTGGATGCTCAGAATGCGACACCTAACCGGCTGGAGGATTCACAGTCCTCAAGTGTAACAAGTCTTTAGATCATGCAGACAGAAAGACTTCAGTCATGCCTAACACGCCTTGGCTCTGGCTGTTTAGGGCTTTGTCCTCGCAAGGATTTCTCTCTCAAATGCTTCGGAGGTGGGTTGCTCTCAAACGACAAAAGCCATGCACTAACTCTGAGCAGCCACCAATTTATGGTGTAGGGGGTGGGCTATTTATAGCCTGGAGGCAACCTAACCTAATTTTGTCCGAAATGACCCTAGGTCATTAAGGAACTGACACGTGTCCAATGGTCAGATTTCAAACACACGCGGCAGCTTGACTTGGGCTACAAGTAAAGCTCTGTAGAAGATTTGCTCTCATTGTCTTCACACGAAGACATAGGATTTGGTTGAGCATCACTTTAGTAATTTTGACTTTGTTCACTTGGACGCCACTTAACAATGCGGTGGTTCCTATGACTCAACAAAGAAGAAAAGGAAACTACGAAACAACTATGTCTTTGTACTCCATAGTCTTCATACGATGTCTTGTCATGTCATAGTCCTCGTTGTGAATATCTTCACAGACCACCATTGTCTTCAATGTCTTCACACATTTTTGGGGGTCATCTCTGGTAGGTAAACCGAATCAGTGAGGGACTACTACCTGTGTTTTCCTGCAATTCTCACAAACACATTAGTCCCTCAACCATGGTTGTCGTCAATACTCCAAAACCAACTAGGGGTGGCACTAGATGCACTTACACTTTGGCTATAAAATTAGTCCTAATATGATAGGCATCCAAGATGGGTATAATGAAAACTTTCATAAAAAGTGTGTTGAATACTACGAGAAGTTTGATACTTGATGATTGTTTTGAGATATGAAGATGGTAATATTCGAGTCGTGCTAGTTGAGTAGTTGTGAATTTGAGAAATACTTGTGTTGAAGTTTGCAAGTCCCGTAGCATGCACGTATGGTGACCGTTGTGTGACAAATTTGAAACATGAGGTGTTCTTTGATTCTCATCCTAATGAGTGGCAGTCGGGGACGAGCGATGGTCTTTTCCTACCAATCTATCCCCTAGGAGCATGCGAGTAATGCTTGGTTTTAGATGACTTGTAGATTTTTGCAATAAGTATGTGAGTTCTTTATGACTAATGTTGAGTCCATGGATTATACACACTCTCACCTTTCCATCATTGCTAGCCTCTACAGTACCGTGCATTGCCCCTTTCTCACCTTGAGAGTTGGTGAAAACTTCGCCGGTGCATCCAACCCCCATGATATGATACGCTCTATCACACATAAACCTCCTTATATCTTCCTCAAAACAGCCACCATACCTACCTATTATGGCATTTCGATAGCCATTCCGAGATATATTGCCATGCAACTTTCCATCGTTTCATTTATTATGACATGCTTCATCATTGTCATATTGCCTTGCATGATCATGTAGTTGACATCGTATTTGTGGCAAAGCCACCATGCATATATTAGTCATACATCTCACTCTTGATTCGTTGCTCATCCCGGTACACCGCCGGAGGCACTCATATAGAGTCATATTCTGTTCTAGTATCGAGTTGTAATCATTGAGTTGTAAATAAATAGAAGTGTGATGATCATCATTAATAGAGCATTGTCCCCAAAAAAGGGGAAAAGAAAAAAAGAAAAAAAGGAAAAAAGGAGAAGAAAGGGACAATGCTACTATCCTTTTTCCACACTTGTGCTTCAAAGTAGCACGATGATCTTTATGATAGAGAGTCTCTTATTTTGTCACTTTCATATACTAGTGGGAATTTTTTTTCATTATAGAACATGGCTTGTATATTCCAACACTAGGCTTCCTCAAATGCCCTAGGTCTTCGTGAGCAAGCAAGTTGGATTCACACTGACTTACTTTCTTTTGTTGAGCTTTCAAACATTTATAGCTCTAGTGCAACCGTTGCATGGCAATCCCTACTCCTTGCATTGACATCAATTGATAGCAATACTCGTTGCATGGCAATCCCTACTCCTTGCATTGGCATCAATACTCGTTGCATAGCAATCCCTAGCCCGTTGATTAGCCGCGTCAATGTGAGACTTTCTCCTTTTTGTCTTCTCCACACAACCCCCATCATTATATTCTATTCCACCCATAGTGCTATGTCCATGGCTCACGCTCATGTATTGTGTGAAAGTTGAATTTTTTTAGATTACTAAAGTATGAAACAATTGCTTGGCTTTTCATCGGGGTTTTGCATGATGAGAGCATTCTTGTGTGACAAAAATGAAGTATAGCCAAACTATATGATTTTGTAGGGATAAGCTTTCTTTGGCCATGTTATCTTGAGAAGACATAATTACTTAGTTAGTATGCTTGAAGTATTATTATTTTTATGTCAATATTAAAATTTTATCTTCATTCTTTCGGATCTAAACATTCATGCCACAATAAAGAGAATTACTTTGAAAATTATGTTAGGTAGCATTCCACATCAAAAATTCTGTTTTTATCATTTATCTACTCGAGGACGAGCAGGAATTAGGCTTGGGGATGCTTGATATGTCTCCAACGTATCTATAATTTTTGATTGTTCCATGCTATTATATTATGTGTTTTGGATGTTTAATGGGCTTTATTACGCACTTTTATATTATTTTCAGGACTAAACTATTAACCAAAGGCCTAGTGCAAATTGTTGTTTTTTTGCCTATTTCAGTGTTTTGTAGAAAAGGAATATCAAACAGACTTGGTGTGGAATATGTGGCATCTTTGGTCTTCTTCTTGGTGATGTTGGAGAGTCAAGACTTTGGAGACGACAAGAGCGGGACTTGAGTATTCATCGCAAAAGACTTGTTCCTCTTCATCGTTCACTTGCTGGTGCATGGCGACTTGCTCAAGAGCGTCCATTTCACCTTCACTCATCGAATCGTAGGTGCCGTCGTCATTGAGGATCATGGTCCACTTGTTGGTGCACTCGTACGACTTGTGGCCTCGACCTCCGCATGTGAAGCATTTGAAGGAACTCGTCTTGACGGTCTCATCGGTTGGAGTGGATGATGATGAAGCTCTCTGCTTGAAGTTTCTTGTAGTAGGAGGATGACTTAGAGTTGACGAAGCTTTCTTGGAACTCGGCTTGTCAATGTTGCTAGTAGAAGTCTTGATAGACGGCGTTGCAGTCGTTGAAGCTTGGTTGTTGGAGAAGCTGTAGGACTTGGATGAGAACTTGCATACTTTAAATCGTCTTGCAGTTGACGTTCCGCCTTGGTAGCTTGATGCACTAGCTCGATGAGGTTCGAGTATGGTTGGAAGTCGGCGATCTTCTTGATAGGATGGTTGAATCCATTCAAGAAACATGCCATAGTTTGCTCATCGTCTTCCGTGACATTGGCTCTTATCATGGAAATCTCCATCTCCTTGTAGTACTCTTCAACGCTCTTGGTTCCTTGCTCGAGTAGTTGGAGTTTCTTGAAGAGTTCGTGGTTGTAGTAGGTAGGCACAAAGCTTGCTCTCATGACATCCTTCATTTGCACCCAAGTAGTGATTGGTGGTTCACCTCTTGCCTCTCGGCGCTCTATGACTTGTTCCCACCAAATGAGGACATAGTCTTGGAACTCAAGGGATGCCATCGCGATCTTCTTCTCTTCGGCGTAGTTGTGCAAACCGAAGATTTTGTCGACCTTCAATGCCCATGAAAGGTACTCTTCGGGATTGTTGCTTCCATTGAACTTGGGCATGGTGAGCTCGAGCTTTCCGTACCGTTGCTCTTCATTGTGTTGGGGTCGGGGATGATGACGCCCGTGTTGTAGATGATTGTCAAGCTCGTGTCGCTCTTGGTGAGGAGGGTTGTTAAACTCATGTTGGACTTGTCGTGGAGGATGTCCATTCTCTTCATGCTCTTGATGAACTTGATGTTCTTGGCAAGCTTGTGGAGGAGCTTGTCGAGCTCGAGGAGGAACTTGAGGAACGTGATGGTGCACGCGAGCTTGATGTCGTCGTTCATGAAGTTCTTCACGAAATGCTTCTTCTTGTTCTCGAGCTTGTCGGCCTCGGTAGGCTACCACTCGACTTGAATCTTGGAGGGCTTGTTGCGCCGCAAGTGCTTGAGTTTCACGTAGTTATTGTTCTTGGGGTTGTGCTTCGGAATGTTGTGCTTCTTGGTGTAGACGCGCGCGTTCTTCCTCTTCATGTTGGCGTTGTCGTTGCTGTTCTCATGCTAGTGCAAAAGCCTCTTGAGTTTGACGTTGTCGGTGCTCTTGAGAGTCGGTGTCGTGTAGAGGATTGAGGCTTGCTTGACGATCATTGCGCGCGGCACGGCGTAGAGTGTTTGATGTCAGTGTACTTGAGCCGGAGAGGGTGAAGTCGGAGTGTCGACTTGGGCGGGTTCTTCTTGATGAAGACAAAGTGGAAGAAGAGTGGTCGAGAAACAAAGCACGAATCTCGCCCATCCTTGCATCATTCTCTTGCTTGTGGTCGTTGAGCTTGTGGTCAAAGTAGTCCCTTGTACGTTGCTCGGAAAGTCGCAAGTCGGCTGCGAGGTTGTCGATGCGCTCACTCATAGCTTGTTGCTCTTGATGCAGAGCACGTTGTGCACCAAAGAGGAGGCTCTTGGTGACGTAAGAGTTCATGTCATCGTCGTGCTCAATGAAGAGTGGGTTGGTAGAAGTACTTGGCCTATCCATCATTCCAAGATACACAATGTGAGTGGTAGAAAGAGAAGAACTAATACCAAATGTACCTTGACCGAAGTTGAAAGTGGATCGATGATCACTCCAATGCAGGACAAGGAAATAGCCCAATTGGTACTAGCTCTTGTCGGTTTCTCACACCTACACAATTAAAAGCTTATGGTGGAGCTTGGTTAGGATGGTGGCACAAAATTTGATGCAATCGTAGGTGAGCTTCAATAATGTTGGAAAAGATTCGTAAGATGCAATGTAACAAGTAGACCAAGCATATAAGGTACACGGAAACACACACGCAAAAGATAAGTGGGGTCATGCAACCAAGGGTGAGCCAAAATGCGAGATCCACAAAAATGCTCTTGTTGCACAAAACTAGAGAGACGCTAGCACGATTGCACAATAGGCGGATACAAAGAACTTGTGCACAACCTACTTAGCAAAAATGCAACGACTTCTATCCCAAGTATGTTCTATGCAAGGTGTTTCTACGATATGATCCAGGATGATCTAGTATGACAATCTTAATGTTGTATGATGCTATGGTTCTTGATTGAAAGCTCTTTGCTTATCTTTCCTCTTTGCTTAAAAGCTTGTTTGTCTCTTTGATGTTGGAGCTCTTTTCTCATGCAATGCTTGACGAACCAAGATAGCAATTGTGTATGCGATGACAACTTTGTGACACAAGAGATGATACCAATATATGCAATAATGATGTATGTATGCTATGGGAAGTATGATCACTAATGTGCCGGCAATACTCAATGGCTAGTTGTGGCGACCCGACCTCAAATGGTCAAGTCTCTGTGCTTCAGTGTCATCCCTGGATCGGTAATGCTGACACACACAGTACTCGAGGATTTATAACAGAGTAGCAATCACACACTTATTACCTCGAAACGTCTAAAAGAGAAATTATTACAATAATATGGCTTAAGGCCATCAAATGCGATAACAGCGAAAGGCTTGGAAGATAAGGTGAGTCCATCAACTCCAACGGCATAGCTGAGCTGCACGGCAACGACCTAACGGACCTTACTCCTCATCTGAAAAGTCTGCAACATAATACGTTGCAGCCCGAAAACGGGTCAGGACATGGAATATGCTGGCAATATAACATAGTAGAGCAGAAACAGAATAATGCTATCACTACATGCATATATGGCTGGTCGAAAGCTATATGGTTGTAGTTTTTGCGTAAAGCCAATTTTTCCCTACAACAAAGGAATAGATTTTAATTTAACTATCATGGTGGTTGAAACATCATTGAGAAGGTATCCCCAACTCAATCCCAATTAAAGTGATTAACAACCCAACAATATTAATTAAGCATGGTGAGATACATGTGATAACCCAAGTACTAGATACTCAAGAATTGTCCATAACCGGGGACACGACTAACCATGATTAGATTGTACACTTTGCAGAGGTTTGTGCACTTTTCCCCACAAGACTCGATCGCCTCCGTTGGATTTCTCGCACTACCTGGTGTTTGAGAAATGGATGACCGAGACACGGTCTTTCAGAAACGTTAACTCTCTACTCCGGGTAGACCATACCAAACCTACAAAACCCACTACCTGTTGATCTACCTCTTCAAGAGCTTCACGTAACTTACTCAACTATGCTAGAGCCCATAATAGCTTGTGGCTGCACACGAAAGTTTCTAGCATGAATCATATCAGTTCCCTTTGAGCCTGGGTGGCGGTCCATAGGAAGATCACACGGGTACCCCGGGATTTCCAAAAAAAACAGACAACACTGGGTTCCCCAGGTGCCTCAATCCACCCAGTTGTTTGATTAAGTTGCCACCTTAAGTTGAACCATTAATTAACAATCTTACATCTGACATGAATTTCACTCAAACCCAAACCACGTCTACGAGCATAGCATAGCAATATAAGCAATACGTAGAAGTAACTCCCAAGGGTTTGAATATAACAGGGCAATAGGTTCTACCTCAGCAACTACTTCCCAACCGCCAAGTTAATGATATCCTAATCATGCAATGTTTGAGGATTGGAACTAATGCATAAAAACTGGGTAATAATGGATATGATCAAAGTGTTACTTGCCATGCTGACGATCCGCGAATCCTAGAGACTCGTAGTAACACGATTCGCACTCCGGGAATTCGATCACAAGCAAACAATAACATACATAATTAAAAAGCAATGATGCACAAGCAAAACTCAAATAAGAGAGGTTGACCAGAAAGGTCAACTTAAGAACTCCGGTATGCAAAAAGAATCAAATCAAACGAAGCAGCGAAAGTCAAACGACGAAAGAAAACCACTTCATTTACTAATTTGAGCTTAGATTAAATTTTACAGTAGCAAAAACTTGTTTGAGTTGGTTAAACGGAAAGAGGGTTTCGAGACGAAACTCCAGGCGCTTGAATCGCCTGATTCCGATAAACGAGCGAGAAGAAAAACAGAAATTAAGATCGGATCCGAAATCGTGATCTAAAAAATCGCAGAATAAAACCGAGAAAAAGAAAAATGATGAACATATTAACGAAGGAACGTTCGTTATCTGGATCTAAACGAAGAACACGTTCGTTAAAACGAACGAACGAGTGAATGCTCGCTAAATAAATAAACCGGAGAAAAACCGATCTATTTAAAAAAATGAAAACTAGGGTTTCTAAAAAACCCGAATGGTTTTTCTTTAGAAAACCGGGGAGGTGCGGCGGCTACCTTGGCTCAGCTCCGGCGGGGCTCCGGTGCGGCGACGGGGCGGCATGGGGTGGTGGGGCTGCGGCGGCGGCGCGGGCGGCTGCAGGCGGCGGGGCGAGGGGCTGCGGGCGGCGGCGGTATTTAAAGGGGAGGGGGGCGGCGGCTGCTTGGGGGAGGGGGCAAGGCAGCGGAGGCGGCGGGGAGTCTGGGCCGGCGGTGGCAGTGCGCGCGCACGAGGCGGTGGCGGCTCGGGCCGGCCTGGCTCGGCTGGCCTTAGGCCTAGTCGGGCACGAGATATCTATATTTTAAAATAATTCCTCCGACAGAAGAAAAATCCTAGAAAAATAAATAAAAATCTAAAAATGCCAAAACAAATTTTCACCGTCTAAATAAAATATTTAGGACGAGTTGAACATTTTCTTGGCCCTAAAATGCAATTTTGAAAACGTGCAATTTTTCTAATGCAAATAAAATCCGAATAAAACCAAATAAAATCCAATAAATGATTTTAATATTTTTCCTCCAATATTTCAATTATTTCGGAGAAGTCATATTATCTCCACTCATTTGATTTAATATGAAATATTTCGGAGAGAAAAATTATTAAAATCAAAATCCTCGTTTCTTTATTTGATAAAAATCAAATATGAAAACAGGAAAATCCCCAACTCTCTCCGTGGGTCTTTGAGTTGCTTAGGATTACGAGGATTGCGGAACTGGAATGCAATAAGTCATGATATGCATGGGTGATCTATGTATAACATTCCAAATTGAAAATTTGGGATGTTACAAACCTACCCCCCTTAAGATGAATCTCGCCCTCGAGATTCAGGTTGGCTAGAAAATAGGTATGGGTGGTCCTTGCGGAGATCATCCTCTTGTTCCCAGGTGGCTTCATCCTCGGTATGGTGGCTACACTGAACCTTGCAAAACTTGATAACCTTACTGCGGGTGACTCTGCTGGCAAACTCAAGAATCTTAACTGGCTTCTCCTCGTAAGTCAAATCATTGTCCAACTGAATCGCCTCCACGGGTACTGTATGTCTTAATGGTATATCAGCCATCTCAGCATGGCACTTCTTCAGCTGTGAAACATGGAACACATCGTGGACTCCTGACAATCCCTCAGGTAACTCCAACTTGTAGGCAACTTCTCCCATTGGTTCCAAAATGCGATACGGTCCTACAAATCTCGGGGCTAACTTTCCTTTAACTCCAAAATGTTTCACACCTCACAAGGGCGATACTCGCAGATATGCTCTATCTCCAACTTCGTAGGTTACCTCCTTGCGTTTTGAGTCTGCATAACTCTTCTACCCGGACTGAGCAATCTTCAGTCGGTCTCGGATCAATTTTACCTTCTCCTCAGATTCTTTAATCAGGTCTGGTCCAAACAACTGTCGTTCTCCTACCTCATCCCACATCAATGGTGTTCTGCACCTGCGTCCATACAGGGCTTCAAACGGTGCCATCTTCAAACTGGCTTGGTAGCTATTGTTGTATGAGAACTCTGCATACGACAAATTGTCATCCCAACTAGATCCATAATCTAGCGCACAGGCTCTCAGCATGTCCTCCAAAATTTGATTGACTCTCTCAGTTTGTCCGTCTGTCTGTGGGTGAAACACTGTACTGAACTCGAATCTCGTTCCCAGAGTCTGGTGTAACTGATGCCAAAACTTTGAAGTAAAATGTGTTCCTCGACCCGATACGATGGTCCTCGGAACTCCATGCAGACATACAATCCTGGACATGTAGATCTTGGCCAACTTTGCTCTTGTATAGGTGGTTTTCACTGGGATGAAGTGAACTACTTTGGTCAAACGATCAACTACTACCCATATGGAATCATATCCTGCTTTAGTCCTGGGTAATCCGGTAACAAAGTCCATGCCAAGTTTATCCCACTTCCATTCGGGTATCGGCATAGGCTGTAACAGTCCTGCTGGCTTCTGATGTTCTGCCTTAACTCTCTGACATACATCACATACGGCTACATACTCGGCAATATCCTTCTTCATACCAGTCCACCAGAAACATTCCTTCAGATCCAAATACATCTTGGTGTTTCCAGGGTGTATCGAGTATGGGGTGAGTCATGGGCCTCTTGAAGTATTAACTTCCTGATCTCCTGGTTGTTGGGTACATAAACTCGGTCCTCAAACCATAGGGTATCGTGCTCATCTTCACGAAAACCTTTGGCCTTTCCTTTGCCCATCTTCTCCTTTATCTCGGCAATCTCTTTATCATCTTTCTGAGCTTCCCGAATCATGTCCAGCAATGTTGACTGAACCTCCATTGTGGCAATGAACCTTCTAGGTACAATCTCTAATCGAAGTTCCATGATGTCCTTTGCTAATTCCTTCGGCAGTCCTTTAGTTTCAAGGATATTAGCATAACTCTTTCGACTCAATGCGTCTGCTACGACATTGGCCTTTCCTGGATGATAGTGTAGCTTCATGTCATAACCCTTTATAAGCTCCAACCATCTCCTTTGCCTAAGGTTTAGCTCCTTCTGGGTGAAGATGTACTTCAAACTCTTGTGATCCGTGTACAGATCTCAACGGCTTCCAATAAGGTAATGTCTCCAAGTCTTCAACGCATGCACTACGGCTGCTAGCTCCAAATCGTGCGTAGCATAATTCAACTCATGAGGTTTTAGTTGTCGTGAGGCATACGAAACAACTCTTCCGTCCTGCATAAGCACACATCCAAGTCCTAAGCGAGAGGCGTCACAATACACTTGGAACTCCTTATGTATATCTGGCAGTACTAGCACTGGGGCTATAGTCAAACGTTTCTTCAACTCCTGGAAACTTGCTTCACAATCTTCTGTCCATTTAAACTTGGTATCCTTCTTCAATAGTTCAGTCATTGGTTTTGCAATCTTGGAAAAATTCTCAATGAATCTCCGGTAGTATCCTGCGAGTCCAAGAAAACTACGGATCTCGCTAACTGAGGTGGGTGCCAACCATTCAGTGACTGACTGAACCTTGCTGGGGTCTACTGCTATACCTTCTCCTGATATAACATGTCCAAGGAATCTGACTTCCTTCAGCCAAAACTCGCATTTGCTAAACTTAGCATACAACTGGTGTTCCCTGAGCTTCTCGAGAACTAAACGCAAATGCTCCTTGTGCTCCTCCTCGTTCTTCGAGTATACCATGATATCGTCAATAAACACCACAACAAACTTGTCCAAATACTCCATGAACACCTTGTTCATCATGCTCATGAAATAGGCAGGGGCGTTAGTCAGTCCAAACGACATGACCGTGTACTCGTATAATCCATATCGCGTTGTGAACGCCGTCTTTGGTATGTCCTTCTCTCGTATCTTCAACTGATGATACCCTGATCGTAAATCGATCTTTGAGAACACTTTAGCTCCTTGCAACTGATCAAACAGATCGTTGATCATCGGTAGTGGGTACTTGTTCTTTATCGTCACTTCATTCAAGGCTCGATAATCAACAACCATCCTTAGGGATTTATCCTTCTTCTCAACCAAGAGTACTGGGGCTCCCCAAGGTGATGAACTTTTTTGGATGTATCCTTTCTCCAATAACTCCTTGATCTGTTTCTTAATTTCTTCCAGATCATTTGCGGGCATCCGATAGGGTCTCTTGGATATTGGTCCTGTACCTGGCAACAGCTCTATCAAAAACTCAATGTCTCTGTCCGGCGGCATGCCTGGTAACTCCTCTGGGAAAACATCCGGGTAATCCTTTACTACCGGCACTTCCTCCTGAACAACTCCCGTAAGGGCATTCACTTGGCTCCTTTTTAGGCACATGCCTAGACACATACTTAATCCTTTTTCCCTCCGGGGTGGTGAGATAAATCGACTTACTCGCACAGTCAATGCTTCCTCCATACTTTGACATCCAGTCCATACCCAATATCACATCCAATCCTTGCGACTCCAAGATAATTAGGTCGGACGGGAACACATGCGTGCCAATGGTTAAGGGTATCTGGTCACACCATCGGCTAGCCATATATTCTGCTCCGGGTGAACTCACTAAAAGAGGGGTCCTAAGGGTTTGGGTTGGTAGTTTAAACTTATCCACGAATCCCCTTGATATGTATGAATGCGATGCACCAGTATCGAAAAGAACAAGAGCAGTAAATGACTTAACCAAAAACTTACCTATTACCGCGTCCGGCTGCTCTTCAACCTCCTCCACGTTAACGTGGTTCACTTGTCCTTTGTTGTATGGATTGGGCTTCTTCCCAGCGCTTCCATTTCTGTTTCCATTCCTTCCTTCGGGGCAATCATTGGCATAATGCCCTGTCTTCCCGCACTTAAAACAGGTAACCTGACTTAAGTCTCTTTTGGCGGGAGTGGACGGGTTGGGGCGGTTCTGATTGTTGTTAGCTCCGTTCCCATTCCCATTCTTAGCACCACTGTGGTTATGTGATCCTCCTCCAGTGTGGTTGTGACCTCCATGGTTGTGAACAAGTCCTCCCGAGTTCGGGGTTAGGCGAGGCTTCTGCTGAGCTCCTGAGTTATACTTCCCTTGTCCATGTTTTCTCTTGCGGCTCTCAATCTGCTGCTGTTTCCCTTCAATCATAAGAGCCTTATCTACCAACTCCTGGTAGTTGTTGAAGGTTGCTACCATCAACTGCATGCTCATCTCATCATTCAGCCCTTCCATAAACTTCTCCTGCTTCGCGGCATCGGTGGCCACATCATCAGGGGCATAGCGTGATAACTTGCTAAACTCATCCACGTACTGAGCCACAGTACGGTTCCCCTGGTGTAGGTTGCGGAACTCCTGCTTCTTCATCTACATAACTCCAGTTGAGACATGGGCGGTGCGGAAAGCTTGCTGAAACTGGTCCCAAGTGACGTTGGCTACAGGATAAGTGGTTGTGTAATTCTCCCACCATCAGGCTGCGGGTCCATCCAATTGATGTGCGGCAAAGCGCACCTTCTCATCATTTGTGCAACCTGCGGTGTTCAACTCCCTTCCAATACAGCGTAGCCAATCATCAGCAACTATAGGCTTGGTGCTACTGGAAAACACTGGCGGTTGTAACCTTAGAAAACGGGCTAGGTTGTCCATGGGCGGCAGGTTGTTGTTGTTGCCCTGGTTCTGAACTAGCAATTGCATCAAGGCATTCTGCTGCTGGATCAACTGGGTGAGCTCCGGCTGGAAGGCAAAACCGGTGTCACGTCTCGGAGGCATCTGATGGGTTTAGATGGAAGAGATTTAGAATAGAAAAGGGGTCTAATGAGAAGGCATTACCCATATGCACATGAGACAAACACAATCATTTCACTCAATCAATCAAGCAAGGGCATACAAACGGTCTAGAACTATCGCAAAAGTGCTCACTACTACTATATACATGGGGAAAATACTACTAATAGTTGGTGGTCATCTAGAAATTTTGATCGGTGGAAGACTCCATGATGTCTGCTCCAGCTTCTTCTTCAAAGTCATCATCACTAGGATCGGAATCGGTGTCATCCATGATGATGTAGTCCCGGGGCATATTTCCTTGGGTTCTTCTTCTTCTTCTTCTATTGGTGCTGGTCCTCCCATGAATACTCCAATCTTCTTGACTAGGTCGTCATTCTTCTCCAGTAGGATCTTGATTTCCTCCTCATATACATTGCGGGTAAACTTGAGTTCTTCCTCCAGCTCGATGATCCTATTCTTCGCCTTCTTCAAGTCCATCATGTCAGCGCACATCTGGTTCTCCTGACGTCGAATGTGCTGGTTTAACTCCTGGATGAAAGCTGCAATGGATTTACCCTTCTTGGTGCTGATCACTTCCCATTGCTCGTCTCGTCGCCCACATATTTGGTAGATAGTGTCCTTAAGCTCCCTGTTGTAAACTTCTCCAATGCGTCCCATGGTGATGTGAGCTGCCATACTCTTTCCTAAACTCCAGGTTGGTGCATCGAAGGAAAATTCTATGGGTTTAGAGGTTGGCGAGAACGTCCTTCCTGGAACTTGTACTTGAATCATCCAGTGCTCTTCTTCTCGTAAAGTGGCGTTGTACGTCCCGGTGAAGCTTGGTATTCCAATGTTCAGGTACCTAGTCACTTCCTTCAAGTGGCGTCCAAAAGGTGTGTCTTCATCCGGTTGTGCAAACTTGTTCTTCATCTCCGCCATCCTAAAGAGTAGAAAATGGAGAGGAGTCAGAAATGAGAAGAGAAGTGTGACCTAGGATTTATCTTAGTGGTCGTGTCCTACACTCAGCGTGTGCTCTGATACCATCTTGTAGCGACCCGACCTCAGATGGTCAAGTCTCTGTGCTTCAGTGTCATCCCTGGATCGGTAATGCTGACACACACAGTACTCGAGGATTTATAACAGAGTAGCAATCACACACTTATTACATCGAAAAGTCTCCAAAGAGAACTTATTACAATAATATGGCTTAAGGCCATCTAATGCGATAACAGCGGAAGGCTTGGAAGATAAGGTGAGTCCATCAACTCCAACGGCATAGCTGAGCTGCACGGCAACGACCTAACAAACCTTACTCCTCGTCTGAAAAGTCTGCAACATAATACGTTGCAGCCCGAAAACGGGTCAGCACATGGAATATGCTGGCAATATAACACAGTAGAGCAGAAACAGAATAATGCTATCACTACATGCATATATGGCTGGTGGAAAGCTCTATGGTTATAGTTTTGCGAAAAGCCAATTTTTTCCTACAACAAAGGAATAGATTTTAATTTAACTATCATGGTGGTTGAAACATCATTGAGAAGGTAACCCCAACTCAATCCCAATTAAAGTGATTAACAACCCAACAGTATTAATTAAAGCATGGTGAGATACATGTGATAACCCAATTACTAGATACTCAAGAATTGTCCATAAACGGGGACACGGCTAACCATGATTAGATTGTACACTCTGCAGAGGTTTGCGCACTTCTCCCCACAAGACTCGATCGCCTCCGTTGGATTTCTCACACTACCTAGTGTTTGAGAAACGGATAACCGAGACACAGTCTTTCAGAATGTTAACTCTCTACTCTGGGTAGACCATACCAAACCTACAAAACCCACTACCTGTTGATCTACCTCTTCAAGAGCTTCACGTAACTTACTCAACTATGATAGAGCCCATAATAGCTTGTGGCTGCACATGGAAGTTTCTAGCATGAATCATCTCAGTTCCCTTTGAGCTTGGGTGGCGGTCCATAGGAAGATCACACATGTACCCCAGGATTTCCAAAAAAACAGACAACACTAGGTTCCCCAGGTGCCTCAATCCACCCAGTTGTTTGATTAAGTTGCCACCTTAAGTTGAACCATTAATTAAAAATCTTACATCTGACACGAATTTCACTCAAACCCAAACCACGTCTACGAGCATATCATAGCAATATAAGCAATACATAGAAGTAACTCCCAAGGGTTTGAATATAACAGGGCAATAGGTTCTACCTCAGCAACTACTTCCCAACCCCCAAGTTAATGATATCCTAATCATGCAATGTTTGAGGATTCGAACTAATGCATAAAAACTGGGTAATAATGGGATATGATCAAAGTGTTACTTGCCTTGCTGACGATGCGCGAATCCTAGAGACTCGTAGTAACACACTTCGCACTCCGGGAATTCTATCGCAAGCAAACAATAACATACATAAGTAACAAGCAACGATGCACAAGCAAAACTCAAATAAGAGAGGTTGACCAGAAAGTTCAACTTAAGAACTCCGGTACGCAAAAAGAATCAAATCAAACGAAGCAACGGAAGTCAAATGGTGAAAGAAAACCACTTCGTTTACTAATTTGAGCTTAGGTCAAATTTTACAGTAGCAAAAACTTGTTTGAGTTGGTTAAATAGAAAGAGCGTTTCGAGACGAAACTCCAGGCGCTTGAATCGCCTGATTCCGATAAACGAGCGAGAAGAAAAACAGAAGTTAAGATCGGATCCAAAATCACGATCAGAAAAATCGCAGAATAAAACCGAGAAAAAGAAAAACGACGAACAGATTAACGAACAAACGTTTGTTATCTGGATCTAAACAAAGAACGCGTTCGTTAAAACAAACAAACGAGCGAACGCTCGCTAAATAAATAAACTGGAAAAAAACCGATCTATTTAAAAAAACGAAAACTAGGGTTTCTAAAAAAAACGAACGGTTTTTCTTTAGAAAACGGGGACGGTGCGACGGCCACCTTGGCTCGGCTTCGGCAGGGCTCCGGTGCGGCGACGGGGCGGCATGGGGTGGCGGGGCTGCGGTGGCGGCATGGGGCGGCG